>NW_026930754.1:0-43757 GCF_032062105.1 Saccostrea cuccullata
CAGAAACGCACAACGACTTCAAACTTTCATATCATATAACCGACCGCCTCCTGGCGGCCGGTAATAAATAGAATAAGTCTCTTTATGGGCAAGATTGCAATAAGACTACAGCTGTAGGAGTAGCTTTTAATAAAATTTTGCTGAATTTTCAATTTAAATTTCTATGGAAACATAAATCATCAAAATCAAAAACACAAAACTGTTAATTATGTATCTCAGTGTAGTCTGCTTTCTTTCCAAATTATATTATAATCAGACTCAAACTGTATTTGGAGTAGCATTTTAAAAGTATTTCACAGATATTTCTATTTTTAGTAACCAAGGCAACACCATTAATCAAAAATCAAAAACCGATACACAGAATTATGTATCTTAGTGTAGTCTACTTGTGTGCCAAGTTATATTGAATTCAGACCAAAACTGTAGGAGGAGTAGCATTTTGAATGATTTTCACATAAATTTCTATTTTTAGTAACCACGGCAACAACGTTCATCGAAATCAAAAACCGATACATAGAATTATGTATCTTTGTGTAGTCTACTTGTGGGCCAAGTTATACTGAAATCAGACCAAAACTGTAGGAGGAGTAGCATTTTGAATGAATTTCACAGAAATTTCTATTTTTAGAAACAACGGCAACATCATTCAAAAACCGATACACAGAATTATGTATCTTAGTGTAGTTTACTTGTGTGCCAATTTATATTGAAATCAGACCAAAACCGTAGGAGGAGTAGCATTTTGAAAAATTGTTTACAGACAGACGGACGGACGCATTACTATCGCATAAGCTCTTCTGGTCTCTGACCAGTAGAGCTAACCAGGGTTTAGAGGGTTTAGATCCTCATTTCGTTTCACACCTTGTTAGAAGTCAGACGTGTTTTTTAAACCATGGCACACGCAATGATGAATATTAAAGACAATCCTAATTATGTGATACCTGAAGGCTATCTACAAGCTCCATTACCTACCATGCCTGAGAGTCAGGATGTTGTGGGTCTGCAGTTAGGATTGTTTAATTTACCGGAAACCATGAATAAAGAAGATATGGGCATCTTGACCAGCACGTTGGGGGGCATAGTGAACACACTGAATAAGATGCAAGAGAAAACAGATCAATTTGAAGAGAGAGTCGCGAGTAACTTGGGTTATTAAAAAGTAAAGTAGCCAGGATGGATTATAAAGTTAATAAACTACAAGGGACCCAGGATGAAGAAGGAGAGTCCTCAGAAGTTCTTACGAAAACCAGAGACCAGTCCCTGTTTCAACTGTAAAGAGTTCGGGCAGTGGGTCCCTGAGTGTCCAGGGCTCAGGGAGTCAACAGACACAGGAGCTACAAAGAAAAAGCACATGCCTGAGGAACAACCTAAGAAAAGACCAGAAGTCTCTGTCGAGACTGAAGCTCTACTGGTTTGAACTTATAGCAAAGGAAGAGTAAAGTACTTAAGCAGCTGGGATTTGAAACTTTACAACAGCAATAAGTAGAATAATGATCATTGACAAAGTCTCTTTATGTTCTTAGTGTAGTCTACTTGTGTGCCAAGTTATATTGAAATCAGACCAAAACTGTAGAAGAGTAGCATATTGAAACAATTTTTAAGACATTTCTATTTTTAATAACCACAGCAACACCGTTCATCGAAATTAAAATTCGATATACAGAATTATGTATCTTAGTGTATTCTACATGTACTTGTGTGCCAAGTTATATTGAAATCAGACCAAAACTGTAGGAGGAGTAGCATTTTGAAACAGTTTTACAGATATTTCTATTTTTAGTAACCACGGCAACACCGTTCATCGAAATCAAAAACCAATACATAGATTTATGTATCTTAGTGTAGTCTACTTGTGCGCCAAGTTATACTGAAATCAGACTAAAACTGTAGGAGGAGTAGCATTTTGAAACAATTTTACAGACATTTCTATTTTTAATAACCACAGCAACACCGTTCATCGAAATTAAAATTCGATACACAGAATTATGTATCTTAGTGTATTCTACTTGTGTGCCAAGTTATATTGAAATCAGACCAAAACTGTAGGAGGAGTAGCATTTTGAAACAATTTTACAGATATTTCTATTTTTAGTAACCACGGCAACACCGTTCATCGAAATCAAAAACCAATACATAGATTTATGTATCTTAGTGTAGTCTACTTGTGCGCCAAGTTATACTGAAATCATTCCAACACTGTAGGAGGAGTAGCATTTTGAAAGAATTACACAGAAATTTCTATTTTTAGTAACCACGGCAACACCATTCATCGAAATCAAAAACAGATACACAGAATTATGTATCTTAGTGTAGTCTACTTGTTTGTCTAGTTATATTGAAATCAGACCAAAATTGTAGGAGGAGTAGCATTTTAAAAGAATTTCACAGAAATTTCTATTTTTAGTAACCACGGCAACACCGTTCATCGAAATCAAAAACCGATACACAGAATTATGTATCTTAGTGTAGTCTACTTGTGTGCCAAGTTATATTGAAATCAGACCAAAACTGTAGGAGGAGTAGCATTTTGAAAAATTGTTTACAGACAGACGGACAGACAGACGGACGGACGGACGGACGCCGGACGCATTACTATCGCATAAGCTCTTCTGGTCTCTGACCAGTAGAGCTAAAAACAGACGGGAGAAACCAAGAAGACTCTGAAATTCCAAAAGAAGAATTGACTTTGTATATTTTAAAGGCTTAATAAACTTGTTAAAACTTTAATCTTGTATTTTCTTTATTCCAGCTGTCCATCAGCTTTCTTTTAAGGGTTGAACACCCAGCGATGAAACACTAGGAGGACATTGGAATAGCTGCGAAGTTTTAGGCCGGCTTTAGATCTCAGGTGGTCTTCAACCTTGCACTCCTTTGACCCAGCCAACCACCCCAGGGCCCCAATGTCCTAGATCCACCTATCCCCATCATATTGACCAGGTGATCCTTTTAGCCAATCAGAATCCTGCATTTTCTACCTTATTTGCCTAAAAACTGTACTCAGTTGACCTCCCTTTCCCCCCAGGACCACAAATGTCCTAGATCTTGACCTCCCTAGCTAGACCCCTTATACTACTGACATACAAACTCAATGAAACTCTCAACACAGGATACAGCGTCACACACTTTGACATTTGATGACATTTCCGTTAAATCGGTTTTCGATGGACCAACAAATGCAGCGAGTTCATGCACGTCCTGACCAGGGTTTTTGTCATACTTCCCTTGCATATGACTGTGAAATAGATCTATAAGGATTGATTGTGGATCACTGCACATTACCCCGCACCAGTCTTTGATTACCACATCTTGTATTTTTATTATCACAAACATGACAACTGCCCAAACGTGATATAAATACCGCGCCAATACATCAGGCATCCATTAAATATTTTAATTTTTTGTATACCGAGCCCGATTTTTTCCCCCGATTCTTATTTTTATTAATTTTTTTGTTTAAATTAAAAAACAAGAAATATACTGACGCAAGCGTCAAAAATCGGCCGCAAACCAATTAATTGTTCCTTTCATGAATCAACTAAAACTGAAATGCGTGATCTGTTTTTAAAATATATTACATTTATCTGTTAATATATCGACGCGACATTAAACGCTTACGTACATGTGCGGCATTGCATGATTTTTCTACATATGTAATACATGTTCAGTTTTTCATGTATAAGCAAGCTACCTTTGATCCTCTGCGTCTCCACACTCAGTTTGGTACAAACAAACCCTGGATGAAGTTTGATGTATAAGCAGTATTAAACTATTTACATTAAAAGTTTAAAACTAAAGGTTAATGTTATCTATAATTTTAATAAAAATGCAACAAATATTTGGGGCTCCTTGCTTTATCTCTCTTAGAGGGAAAAAAATAAACTCCCTCTAGATCCGCCACTACATTTCTTCTTTTTCAGTTACTTTGAAGATGAGGCGGGAAAATCCTTGTCACTTTGTAAAACGCGCGTTATCATCGTCCGCTAGAACAAAACTCGTAATATTCTGTCTTTAATAAATTAACATTTAACCATATTTTTGAAAATTCTCCGTAGAAAATGTTTATGTATTTTCATATGTACACGTCATTTTAAAATAAATACGTACAAAAAAATCCTGTTTAAATAGAGAAAGTAAAATTGTTTATATATAACGCGGTCTTTACTTTAGACTATGCCCAACACGTGTCCTAATTTTCTCCGCACCTCTGTCATGTCAACGTTTGTCAATCAGGATTGGATGAAATATTTACCCCATTGTTTATAAAATTTATGATTTTATGGTTATTGTGCGTTTTTGTTAAACATTTTTTAAATATACTAGCATATGAATGTTTTAAAAATATATATATTTTTTAATTTAAATTGTTTTAGCTCCGCAGAAACGCACAACGACTTCAAACTTTCATATCCAATAACCGACCGCCTCCTGTCGGCCGGTAACAACGGGGCGGGGCAGTTTGAGAGGGGCGGGCGGGGATGAGAATTTTAAAAAAAATATATTTTATATGGCCAAATGAGTCACCAGTTGTCCTTTATTTTCAATACAAATGAGTTCTTGTAGTAGCCTGCAATGCATTTTGACGCATTCATCAGTTGGTAAAGTATACAGATAGCTAATTTGCATGCAAATTTATGCTGACATCAGAAAATCTAGTGGTCTCGACCTGTGTAAAGTCTAAGACTTTTTTTGTCAATTATATTTTTATTCTACACACATCAGGCACATAGCAACGGGGGGGGGGGGGGGGGTCCCCTAACTTTTTACCCCAACATTACTTATACTATAGGAATGAAGGATATGGATAATGTTCAGTAAAAGGTTGCCACCACACACATTTTTTGTGTAAAAAGGAAAATGTAGAAAAAAAAATTGGTAATGAAAGAAGTTGCCCCCCCCCCCCTCTAAAGAAATAGGGCTTTCGACTTTGTGCCGCTTTTCTTTTTTTTATTTTTGTCATTTTTTTTTCAGGTAAGTAAGAAAAAAAAATTCTCTGGCTGGCCCCTCCACTTTCAAACACGATGCTACGTGGCTGCACATAGCTTAATTAAAAATTCAAACATGGGGGGTCAGCATGCTTCTTATGGCGCTATTATAATTCAATATAACGTTTTCGCAACCAGTGCCGAGAATAGAGCAAAATTTGCAGCTCTCCACCGGCATGTGGCGGCGTCTTCATTTGAGTGAAAAATTCTCGACAGGGACGTTAAACAATATACAATTAATCCACCTGCAGGTGTGCGTCGTGTGTAAACTTCTTACACTGTAGACTTCACGCATTACCCTTGGATAAAAGTTTTTTCAAGTTTGTTAAAATGAAGGGTCATGCCTTCTCCAACGGGGTGATGGTTAAGAATAAGTAGAAAGTTAAAAGCATCTTTTAAAATCTTCTCAAGAATCACTGAACCAGTGAAGGTAAAACGTATAAGTAAACATCCTCAGGTAGTGCAGATTCAAATTTGTTAATATCATAACCCCCAGGGGTAGGGTGGGGCCACAATATTGAATTCCAGTTTTTACATACGAATAATAGGAACAAGCTAATTCAGAGAATCTGTGACCCCCGCTGAAGGGAAAAAAGAGGAGGATGCTTATATTCGGGGCGAACCCCCAACCACTTCCCCGGATTTGCATGCAGAATTAGTATTTCCCGATCATGACAAGGAGCAAACGGCGGGTGTGACCGGTCGGCAGGGAGGCTCACTCATTGATGGTATTTCACATCATCTTTAGATTTCAGGGTATCGTTTCACAAAAGCATCGTAATAATACTTAGCAAGTCACGAAAGATACTTAGAACTGTCGTAAATAATTGCAACTTGTGTACAACGTAAATTTACAGGAAGTAAAACAAAAATGGCAGACGAAACTATTTCAAAAATAAGAAAAAGAGAAAGTAGAATTTTACAGAAAGGAAGTAGAGGCCCTGGTGGAAGAGGTGGAGAAACAAAAAACACATTCTGTTTGCGCCACATAAGGACGTCAGTACCAACCAGAGGAAGAACCAGTGTTGGAAAAACATTTGTTCCTTGTGTGTATACAGCATTTTAAAATATAAACATTCTATGCTTTGTTTACTAATTCATTTTATTAATATAAAATTAATTCACAAGTTTTAAATTTTTCATTACATAGTCAATATGTACACGAAGTCGAAAAACATTATCCCTGATGCGACCATCATATTGATATTTATAATGTACGAGTTTCCTCTTCAAATCACATATCGCATCTCTGACCAATAATAAAACACATCAGAAAGAAGAGCTTACAGTGAAGTAGTCTAGTTGAATATCGTGCTAGTAAATTAGCAATCATGTCCTTTAAATGACAAAGGGACTCACGAAAGAGAAGAAAACGATTACTTACTGAAACCAATGCAGTGATGAATGAAATCGTCTGCATGTTGAGCTTTTGAGCTTGACAGTGTGAGAATATCCCTTATGAATATAAAAGTATGACAATATTTGGGTTTCTTATCCTATTTTATTTTACCTTTTCGGCACGGCAGACATTGCCACCTTACATTGGATATAAGGAAACAGAATGATTTTATTTTTAATTTTCATATAATCCAGACTCATATGATATTTTTCTCATTGACTTTTCTACTGATAATGCAGTAGTGGATCAAAGAATGATTGCACTTAGTGTACAAAAAGTGGCCCCCGGTAAATTGCGCAAAAGTAAAGTATAGAAAGTAGCCTAATGAGATTAATAAAGCAATTCTTCTGGGTCTAAATTGCAACTTTGCAAAATTACAGGAATTAAAAGTAAGTAAAAAAAAAGAGCGAGGTTGTATTTTGTAAGGGGGGTCACAGCAATTCATGAATTTCCATTGTTATGCAAAGTTATTCCGATCTTTAAAGCTGGAATACATGGTGAGCGCATTCTTGCCCAACTTTCTAAAAAGGACAGAAGGTGTAGCACTATTGGAAATACAACATATTTAAGGGAGAACTTTGGGCAAGCCTGCGCTCGGGGTAAACATTTTGAAAAAAGGGTACAAAACGCCGCTCGTTTTCTTCGCTATTTACGGGTATTTACACGTCATTGACCTCATTGTGACCTGTTTAGTATTCCAATATATCACGTGATTTGTAGACTCAGGTAACTTTGTGAATACAAAAAAATCAATAAATCACGTGGCTGTAGCTCCGATTAATAACATTGCATCGACCAACTTGTACCGTTACATGTACAAATTCAATTAATCAACATCGAATTCTTTTTCGGCTAAGTATTTTTTAGAGGGTAATGGAATATAAAATATATTTTATTTATTTTAGTCCTTGGATTTAGGGGGCACGTTTGGAGGGTCAAAGAATTTAAAAGAGATTTAGTCCCAATCGTCGCAATACCATCATTCCTCAAAGTCTTTTTACTGTAAAAATATATGCACACATGATATAGAAGTACGTAGATGGTTTAACACTGGAATGCTTTCTGGGACCCCCCCCCCCCCCCCCAAAAAAAAAAAACAACAAGCAAACAAAAAAACCAATCACATATACAATTAATAAAATTATTTTAATAATAACATATCATCACACGCAGCATCACAACAACAAAAAAATTATGTACACCATTAAAAGTACTATAAGATAGAAATTTAATATATTTGATACGGCACTAATCTTTTAGAAAATACAGTCGCAGCTGCTGTTACGGCCACCCTTAATCAGCGGCCACTCCTTATGAGCGGCCAGTTTCAATCCTGCCCGTTCATATTTTCACTATATTTTAACTGATTTAAGCGGCCATCTGTCTATCGCGGCCAGTGGCCAGTGCTTTTAGGTCGCGTGCGGTCAACATGCCTGTTTTCAGCGGCCATTTTGTCTGTTTTGTCACATGACTTCCGTCTGACACGTGACCTCACATCCTCGAGAAGCCAAACATGAACAGCTGATAATGAGTAATTAGCGATAATTGCGAGTGTAATTTGAATTCTGTCAGGATTTAATGATTTAATTAATATGATTAAATTATTTATTGTTTACATTTTTTTTTTGTTCTTTATTTACGAAAGTAAGTTGATGAACAGCTGTTGAATATGTTCATGATATAAACTCAATATATAATAAAATTTTACAATTTCGTCTGAGGTTATCAAGTCAAGTGGTCAGTCCCGAGCTATAACCCTATATAATACATATCTAGAAAAACTAAAAAGCTTTGCACAGCATCAGGGAAATGCTAGTTGTATTTTGTTAGAACATTTCATGATTTTGTGTGATGTAAATTCTATTCCTATTTAGCTGTTAAAATTAAAATTACCAACACAAAACAACAACAACAATAAAAACAAATATAATAATTGTGACTTAAAACTTCCTAATTTTTAGAATATGTTGAAATTGTGGATTTTGATACGTTTGAGAATAAATATACAACCATGGTCGCAATTTTTTATTCCTTGGTTTGAAACCTGGAATAAGAGGCCACCTGTCTTATGTGGCCAATTTGTCGTTCTCCCACAAGTGGCCTCTTAAAACAGGTTTGACTGTACAAAAGAAAGAAGTTTTTTTCTTTAATCAGCTGTTAATGGGATTTTATTCCGTTTATATTTAATTTTCACATAGACACGACTAAAATTGAGGGGGGAATCTGGATTTAGGAAGGGAGTACATGTACATCCCCGTAGAAGATCCCCCAGCGACCCCCCCCCCAAAAAAAATCAAACAACAAAAAATGTCTTAAAGCTTGAGAAGTTCTTTGTGTTTAATTTTCTGTATATTTTGTAGCCATTATAACTGGCTATTTATAAATGTTTTCAATCGATCGATAAAATGCCCCGCCTACTCCGAATATTAATGTGACACAATTAAAACCCAACTCGGACAAGCGCAACATTCCGGAATTAACGTCCATTAGAGGGCTTTTTTAATTACCTTAAATAAAACTAAAGCGCCGTTTTCAATGAAAATTTTTGCAAGTAATGTACCACACTGATAACAAAATATCGGTTAGGTGTAAATTTATTAAGATTTGAGTTAATTAGATAAAGTTAGAGGGGTCCTTAAAAGGGGCCACGGCACTATGCTTAAGTGGAAAAAAACACCCCCTCGTTTTTAAAAATTGAAAGTAATGTAAAAGTTATATGGTAATGGTATGAGTTGAAATTGTAATTAATCGCAATTAGCATCGTATTGGAAAAGTTGAGACAGAGATATAAATAGTAGGCTCAAAAGAAAGGAAGTGATTTTGACAAGCCGAAAAAGGGGGAGGGGCTATCATATTTGCAACAAAAAGTAAGGGATGGATTGTCCACTTCAACAAGAAACAGCTGACGGCTTTTGTGAATTTGAAGTTTTAGAATTCAAGAAATTTAAAATTAAAGATAGAAAAGGCCAATCCATTCCCGACTACATGTAAAACATTTGTGCAAAATAAATCAAAATAGAAGCAACGGTCCGGAATTTGACATGTACACAGGGTGTTTAGGTCACATTATTAATATGTATTGGAGGCGTGGCTATCGATCAGCGTCATTGTCGACATCTCTCTCTCTCTCTAGAATTCGAATATGTGTATGTTATATAACAGCGTTGTTAATATAATTTTTTTTAATGTGAGGATACACAAAATTAATTTGCTACATTCTGAAAATGGCAATCAAACATGCTCCAAGACGTGATTTAGATCAAGATTAGGTTGAAAAATACAATGATTTATATCTTAAAAAGAAATAAACACGAAACTTTCATTTACGGGATATTTTCTGGGTATATAGGTCCACCAATTCTTAACTAGTCTTCGTAGTGACTTTCACTAGTAATTGTTTTCTTCATTGAAAAGGGGCTACGAGATTCACTAATACAACCACTAATTCTGAAAGTAAATTAAATATTATCAAAGAGAATCATACTAAAGTTGGCACTTCCAGATACTGTCTTAAATGAAAAATGACATGTGATGTTTCTTTCCGAACTTTGCCTGATGTTTTTCATAGTTTTTTTTAAACACGTTTAACATATCTACTTCATATCACAATTAGCTATTGCCAGGACGTTGATAGAATTATATCCTTTTCTGCAGACGTACAAATGTTCATCTCTTGTAGGTTCCGTGAAGGTATGCGAGTCCCGTAGATGGCGCCAAGGAGTCTGGACATATGGGAAACCAGCGATTGCATGGAAACCAACCTTCGTCCTTGTTGTCTCGGCATCACTAGTCGGAAACTTTATGTTGTTCATTGTCCGACACAGAATATTGATAACCTCGTCGATAGACCTAATCATTTTTTAATGTATAAATTTATCATGAGGGCATATTTAATAGTTTGCCCTCTCTCGACCCACGGACGAAAAAAATGGACCGACTTAAATTTTCTAAACATTCCCACTCCCAGGAAACTATTCTTTTGTTTCATTACAATTTTCTTTTCATCCCTTCAACAGCTATATTTCAATTTTATCTTCGCTTCTATCTTTATCTATCTTTCTCTACCCTTATTCATCATGAGTTAAGAGTGGACAATTTAACTTTTTTTTTAAAGGCTTATTGAAATTTGGATTAAACCATCATAAAAATTAATTTTATCATCCTTGTATTTAAATACCTGCAAACAGATGCCTTGGATATTCCCAGAGTGTCTCCAATCACTCTCTGCTCGGGAGTCAGAAGCAAGAAAGGTGACGTAAAGTTACGTCGTAGTGTACGACACAACGTGAATTAACACGCTTTCGTGAAACGCCGAAATTTAGCTACGCACTACTTACGTCGCACTTAAGGTAAAGATCCATACCACGTAAAATAACGTTATATGACGTTATTCTCGTTTGTGACGTTATTACGTCAAACGGGCCCGACGCTTATTCTACAAAAAATGCCTGACGTCAATTTCACTTACCGTAAAAAAAAAGGTATATTAATTTCCAAATAAAAGGCATAAAATATGCAATGTTCAGTTATGTCCGGGATGCATGATCGAAGGGGAGTTTACATTTAGATGATTCGTCAAACCGAAAGTACAACAAAGATGGACAAACACCACCAAATGTTTTCCCATAGACTTCCATACAAACTTTAGCCCCTCTCACTGATACATGTATTGAATTTCGGGCAAATGACCTTTTTGTCGTGAAAGTTCGAGATATTGGAAAACAAAAAATGCCAGAAAAAATATACCGTGCCGTTGCACTTTTACTTTCAATTTCCATTTGTTTACAACTAGGTGCGTTTGACACCAAATGAAAATCTCTAACCAAAGGGCATTCCTCCCTTCAAATTTTTACCTGTAACTCCTATATACCTCAAAGAAACCCAAGTCTTGATATGAGATTTTTATCAACTTTATTTCACTTGTCAAATACATAACAAGTCTTTTCTCTTATTGACCAATCACGCGCCAGCTAGCATTTTCTCCTCCGCACAACTTTGGGTGTCCAAAATGTCTGCGCCCATGTATTTGTTTATGTAGGGGTTTTTCCTATAGAGTAAAAGAAACATTTATAAAAAGTGGTCAATTTAGTAAATTTAGAACACATATCCATTGCTTCTCTCACCTCTTGAATATTGGGACTGACAGTCTTAGCTTAAGTACACCATTGGCTGTTACATTTCACACCCCAGTCAATCAGACCAACATCTGTGAAACAGAAAAGATGTCTATAAATTGAAGCATTTTTCTATTTTTCTTTCAAACTTTTCAAATAAAATGATTAATCTAGCATATGTTTTGCTTGTTTTTCTTATTATCTCTAATAATTTCTCAAGGTAGATCATGTTAATCATTCAGGGTAGCAGGTACCCGTTATTAATGAAAAATGAAGAAAATCAGCAGGTTTTTGTAAGAAAAAGCTGGGTTATGGAAAGAGTGAAAACTAATGTAGATAAAATAATCAATGGAAAGAAAGAGAATTATATCTAGTTCAAATGTACATAAGATTAAAACAAATTCTATCAGCAGTGGGTTGCTGGCATCAGAGAATCAAATACATCCCCACTGAAAATTTTGTAATTTTGAAGGGGGGTGACCTACATTTTAGCCAATTTTCATGAACATTTCATGTAATTGATGTTAAATATGTATATTCTCATAAAAGGCAAATATATTTATTTGCATATCATTTCTTATTATTGACATAATTAATAAATTGATTAAATGCCAAGGGCAGATAAATCATATTGTCTGACTGAATACAGTGCTCAATTGTACGCAAAATGTTTAAATAACTGCAGTTCTGAGGAAATTTATTTTCTGATAATCTATAAAAAGTTCTAAATAACTTAAATATTAAGAGATTAACTAGATTTTCTAAGAAAATCATACCTTGGAACTCTTAATGAAAGCAGAGGGATCATCCCCAGAGTGTCCATGGGTTGTTCATTGTAATAGGGTACGGTTCATTAATCTCTTCCTTCTTGATAATGCATTGCTGAAATACATTTTATTTTATTAAAACATACTGATAAATGCATCTAGTAGCTTATATAATAATTTTTTATTATTTACACCATCTTTTGAATTTTTTTTAAGCATTTGTGATGTAATTCCTTTAAAATAATCATGTTAAAATAGAATTTACTCAGATAATTATTTTAAAAAATATCAAAGAAATTGAAAAAAAATAACTGCAGATAAACATGACTCTTGTTATTCAAATAAACCACATTTAAACAAAATTCCTTCATTTTTCAGCATGATTAGAGCACAAAATTACCCCCCCCCTTTCAGCAGAATATCAAGATGGATATGGCAAGGAGGAGGGATATTCAGACACCTTTTTCATATTTTTTTCAGTTATAATTTTGCATATTTATTGCATTTTCAATGTATTTTCTGCAAAAATATATTGTACAGTAATTTCAATGAAATTTCCTACAAGTAATCCCTAAGTTTCACCAAAAGTATAACTTTTATTTCAAGCCAGCACTGATTACATGACTAAAACTGGCTTTTCTGCTGGATAATGCCCCTTATGTAAAAACAAAGTAACCTAATTAGTTAACAGCAGTCAAATTTTGTTATAAATTATTCAATCAAGGAAGATCTCGTACAAAGACTTTGACAATCGGGTCGTTTTTTGTCTCTGTAAGTTGAAGAAATACAGAGTAGCAAAAAATGGTGCTCTTGTCGAAAGTCATTATCGTTTGCTTATATATTTGAACATAGGCCTAGTACATAACCATTTTCGAACCAGAATTCAGGTAACTAACTACTTTGCTTCAATATTCAGATTTTTAAATGTCGTTTTCCTCTTCTCGATTGTTTTGAATCAAAATATTGTTCACGAAAATCGTGTCATCTATGGTATATACAGTATGTATAATAAATGAAAAAAATACGCAGAACAGACCCAAGGGTCTACATCTGATGGGGAGGGGGGAAGGGGATATTTCTGTCTTCAAACACCCATGAATAGTATAGCAATAGATATCAGTAGCTAATAAGATAATGTGAATCCCCAGTGTACTATTCTAAATCACAATTTTATGCATTATCATGATTGCTGTAATGGTGGTTGGACTTAAACCCACAAATCGCAATATGGCAGTAACAAAGAAGGGAATACATGTATCAGATGATAAATAGGAATGCCTATGAGATCATAGAGGGTGATATAAAAAGGAATAAGGAAAACGATAAAATTTCAATCAGACAAAATCAACTCTGTTTGTTAAGCCGAGTGCTTACAATGTTATAATTATATAATTAGGTTGTTCGTGCATGGTTTAATCATGCATTAATCATTAAAAACAATGATAACCAGTTTCAATTTTGATTTTATGGATTTATGTCAAGATTGTGACTTTTTATTTGAATGGAAAATTATTAATAATGTCTCATAAAAGTTATGACGGTGTTTTGTTTCTCAAAAAAAATCATTCTAATGCAATTGTTTTGTTAAACACTTTTTGATTGGCTAATTCACTGATGTTTGAAGCAGTAAAACGAGCATTAACGAGCGTGAAAGCTTTTTCATTGTGACGTCATAATAGAGCGACGCAAAACACAATGCTCCGTGACGTATTTCATGTAACAAAATTCATCAAAATAAGACGTTAATAACAAACAAAATGCATGGATTGCATTAGAATGGGAATCACACATGATATAAGGTCTTCAAAATACCACAAAATCTACTATTTCAAACACATTGCTGTATACTACATACAAACTTACTATTAATGCTGATATATAACGGTCGCGGAAAAATGACGCAGTTTGTACACAGTGAAAGGCTGATCAAGTTACCGGCTCCGCTTACGCGTCACCGGTAAAACTCAGTTTGCGACCGTTAAATCAGCATTAACGGTCGCAAATACCAAAGTAGAAGATAGTTATTCCCTAATTTTTTAAACATACAGAATTTATTTATTGCATAATTACCTTGACCCTTTGATCACAAAATCAATAAGGGTCTCTTTCGAGCCACAGAGAGTTGCTGTGTAAAATTTCAATGCAAAAGCTCAAAGCTTCTCAAAAGTGTTACAGACAAACAGAAAGACACACGGAGAGATGGATAGACCTAATTTAGTTTCCCCACTTTCAGTGAAAGTAGAGACAATTATATCAGTTTTTTTGTTGATGTTAAACTTGGTTTATCAAGATAAATGTAAAAAAAAAATAGCATAACTTTCCCAGTGTTTATTCAGATCTTTCTTTACCTACATAAATAGATTTTGATATCATATTGAGCTTTATAATATATACACCTACATATTTATCTATTTTGACATCAATATGCACTGTGCAACACAGTTCCAAAATGCCAGATAATGTATTGGACCAGCATGCAAAAATCATATCAAACCATTTACCCCCAAATAACTGAACTTATGAGCTAGGACTTTATGCTGTATCATGTAGCATGATAAAAATTAGTTGAGAAAAAAATCATTTTTTTGATTTGGTTAGAATACAGTTTTGAAGAAGTATAGTTGAACTGCCTAACTTCCAGTACAAGTCAAATTGAACCATCTTAGATGTCTTGATTAAATGTTTTTATTTTAGGCACAGAGCAACAGAAAAAGTTTTTTTTTAAACTAGACCATGTCCATAATGCATGTATCATTTCTCAGATACTTTTAATATACAAGTATACATACAAATTAAATGTTCAGTACTTATAATGATGTTCATCAGCTCAGACAATTACAGATTCGAGAATCTGTGTCAATACTAATGGAACAAATGCTCACTGGATCCATATCAAAATATCACTTTCACATAGAACATTCTATTTACTCAGGGAGTCGTTGACTTTTAAAGCATCATACCAGTGACTTTTCATACCAATTTTGCATAGTTCAGTTTTTCCAAGGAGGGGTCCAAGGTCACTTTAAGTATGATTCACTGTTATCTTTGGACTTTCAGTAAGGCAGGATATTCTTGTTATATAATAAGCCCCTAAAATTTACACAGCTTTCATTCATTGTTGCAATATACGTGGCCGGAATAGAAATTCGGGCAAATGTCAAAGAGTGTAGCCAATTTCCAATAACAGGATTACATATAAGAAAGAAGTAAGGGATTAAGTTGTCTAATGATTGTCAACAACGATTAAAAGTACCTGATGTTATTAATTTTTTAACCAATGAAAATCTATTTGCCATTTGAAAGAATACTACGTCTTACTAAAAGTCCAAGGATGACAGAGAATTGTACTGCTTGGTTTAGTATGTACATTTCATAACTCTGTAATGTCCATGGGAACACACACACTAGATCCGCCATGAAATATTCAGTCAAGAAGCATCCTATAGAAATTATACTATGGAAACAAGAAAAAAATTATAAGTGCTGAAAAAAAATATTGTTTAAGGGTGATTTTGACAGGTCAGTCAGAGTAAATAAAACAAATCTTTTTTTTATTGTTTGACTTACTTAACCCTTTTAATGATGAACTCTTTCAGATATTAATTAATCTAACCTTATTCATTTTAAAGATACATAAATTACTCAAACATGTCACCATTGAACGTTTTCATATTTTACCAATTAAATGACATAGTTTTAGTAATGATGCTCTCATTGCCATTCTAGTCATCAACTATAGAGCTTGGTGTTAAGAATTTATTAAACGAATTTGAGTTATGTACGGAAAACCTCGATCATTCAGTGTCCCTAGCTTAAGAATGATATCTCTGCCTCCCAAGGACACGATCGCCTATAAGCATAGTATTTTAAAACAACAAACATTACAAAGTGGAAACACTGAATATACATAGATTTTATCTATTTGTATATGGATAAAAACATGATAAACAATGTTGCACCTTACTTTGACAGGCCCGAGCATTCCTGTGATAAGAAACCAGACGTTAAAAAGATGTGGCAAACAAACCACTTATTTGTATCTATGAATAGCGAAAAAAGTATTACATAGACACAAAAAGTAGTAAAACGTGCCACTTCTCTAAATTTTAATCACATAAATCGCATCCAAACGACCAATGTTAAAACTGAAAGTATTTTCTTCTTTCACTTCCGTCATAACGTCACACATGCGCATGAACGGTTTATAGAATATTCGGAAGATTGAACCCGATTACTGTTATGCTTGTGAATCGTGAAAACGAATTTTTGGCCGTCTATGCATTAAATATTCAACTTATGGCTTAAACCATACTTATTACTGTTTTATTATCGATAGTTTTAAATATTTAAAGCGATTTTTACATTCAAATCCTGAAAGTATAGATGTTAAACAGATTTTTCAAATAATCATTTTTCAGCAAATTTGGTTTAAAAATGTGAAATTTTCTTGTTTGATACCCGCTGCCCCACTTAATTTTTATGCCATATAAGGGAGAGACTGATGG
The DNA here is from genome assembly GCF_032062105.1 of Saccostrea cuccullata. Lineage (NCBI taxonomy): Eukaryota > Metazoa > Mollusca > Bivalvia > Ostreida > Ostreidae > Saccostrea > Saccostrea cuccullata. The sequence goes on from NW_026930754.1 coordinate 16,768, forward strand.
AAAATAACGTGTTAATTTTTTTTAAAAAAGTCTGTAGTTTAAATATCAAACAGCAATTTATTTTTTACTAGTAATGAAGTTTATAATTTTGAGCTAAATATGTTTTAACCGCCCTAGAAAGTAATATTAATTGGATCAGCAGATTAAAAAAAATAATTGAACCGTTAAACAAGCATATCTTCTCTATAAGTCATATGTTAAAAATTTTCTTTTGCTTTAAATTTTAGAAAGCTAGCATAAATATCTTAATTACTGCATTTCCGTAATTTCATGAGACTATGTCTATTTTTAGTAACAATTTTTTCAAAAGGAGGCCCGGTTGACCCCAAAATTTACACAAATCTTGAAAGGAAAAATACTTAGTTAAAATTCTGAGAAGTTTCAAAAAAATTTGTAGGTCCGTTATTTTTTTAGCATGGTATGGATCTTTACCTTAATAAACATTTAACAGGTGTTTTAAATTTTGGCTTAAGTCTAAGTCTGTTTCATGATCTTGGGCCAGTCGTCTTTGTAAAAATGTATTTAAACATGGAAACAAAATTATCTAAAATGTGAGTGTTTTTCAATTCAAAAGATATTTTACAGTGAATGAAGACCCACGTGAACTACGAGACGCAGTGAAACGAATGGATTATTTGGAGTAAGAATATATCATAATTACCATGCTATGTTTTCAGTTAGCGAATACTATTCAAGCAACAAAATGTCAAGAGTAAAAAAGTTTAAATTTCATTTTATTTTAATACTGTATACAGGGAAATTTTCGCTCCCGTTTTTTTTGCCCCTTTTGCCCTACCCTCATTCGGGCGAATTCAAAACGGGGCGAATTCAATGAATACAATAGTATTTCTTTAACAAAACTTTAACTGGGCGAATTTAGAATGGGGATTTTTTTTTTGCATGTGTGAAAGGGCAAAAATAACACGGGGCGATAATACCCTTGTATACAGTATTCAGCACTTATTGTTAATCAGAATGGATTTTAAAACTTATATGAATTGACAGGAAGTTGAAAGAGAACTGGGGCAACTTGGTGACTAAAAGAGGAATGTGGAGAGTGACATACGCTGGAGCAAGAGGTAGAGACGTCAACTAATTTTGGCGTGTGGATAGTTTCCAGTATCAGATACCAAGGCACTCGATAAACCAAGCTTTGATGTATTTGTATGTCTGTTACTATAAAGTCAAATTTCTCTTACTTAATATTTCAGTTTTTTAACTAATATGTTATGAAAAAAACTTCCAAAAATGCATGACATTTATTTAAATTTGTATTACTTCACTCTAACAGAAATATACCATAGAAAACTATAATGATGAAATGCGGTATTCACTAGCATAGTGTAAAATAATGTTTTCACTATTGTTACTCAAAGTAAATATACTTTTACTAAAATATGTATTATTTACATCGATTGTGTTTAATTAAGAGATATTAAATCCAAAAAAGGTTCTTAAGTGAACTTTTAAAGGTGAACCAAAGCATCAGGTGTAAGAAGTATTCAATACAGATGAACACAATTAATGATTACTAATTTATACTCAGTAGTTAACTGTAGTATACTATTGCAAACTGAGGTAAACTTGAGGTAAATCATGCCACATGTTCATTGGGGTATATTCACGTGCATTCTATCTAATTCTCAACATCAGTTAATAAATAATAATAATCCAAATTAAAGCTTACTTCTCATATACATAATATTGATCCAAATTAAAGCTAATTTCTCGGTATTTTACTTCACATCTCCAAACAAAATGTACGTCCCTATGTGTGTAAACAAATCTTGATTAGAGGCAATACACAATCAATTTTAATAATAAAAATCTCTATTATTGTAAACTAGGATAAGGAAAATAGCATTCAGTCATGAACAAAAAACAAAAAAATATGCAAGCCGACACATGTTTCATCCGTAGATTTATTTATAATTGAGAAATATGGCTAATACATAAGGAAAGATGATACAAACAATTTCTTTCTTTGAAAGGATTTAATATCATGTCACAAGTTATAAAAAAGTGGATAAATCTTAGAATTTTTCCTCCTAAGAAGTGGAAATAGGTTCGGAAAATAATACTTCAATAAAAAAGCAACCTTGGACAAAAACACTCAGTAAAGGTTTACAGATGAAAATAAATGTTAGAATATGTTACATTGCTGCTAAAAGTATATATAAAAAAATTAGAAAAGTTAACCAAGCCAGGTGAATTTTACACACGTAAGCTTACAAAAAAACCTCAACAAGATTGACGTAAAGCAGTCAATAGAAGTCCACAAACATGTAAACGTACAAAACACCTCAACAAGAGTCACGTAAAACAGCCAATAAAAGTCCATATACATGTAAATTTAAAGAAAAAAACCTCAACTAGAGTGACTTAAAACAATCAATAGAAGTCCATATAATGTAAACTTAAAAACAACCTCAACAAGAGTGACGTTAAGCAGTCAATAGAACTCCATATACATGTAAACTTACAAAAAACCTCAACAAGGTTGACGTAAAACAGTCAAAAGAAGTCAATATAATGTAAACTTACAAAAAACCTCAACAAGAGTGACGTAAAACAGTCAACAGAAGTCCATATAATGTAAACTTTGAAAAAAAAAACTCAAAAAGGGTGACGTAAAATAGTCAATAGAAGTCCATATAATGTAAACTTAAAAAAACACCTCAACAAGAGTTACGTAAAACAGACAATAGAACTCCATAAACATGTAAACTTACAAAAAACCTCAACAAGGGTGACGTAAAACAGTCAACAGAAGTCCATATAATGTAAACTTAAAAAAAAAAAACTCAACTAGGTTGACGTAAAAAAAAAACTCCATACAATGTAAACTTAAAAAAAAACCTCAACAAGAGTCACATAAAACAGTCAATAGAACTCTATATAATGTAAACTTACAAAAAAACTCAACAAGAGTGACGTAAAACAGTCAATAGAAGTCCACAAACATGTAAACGTACAAAACACCTCAACAAGAGTCACGTAAAACAGTCAATAGAAGTCCATATAATATAAACTTTGAAAAAAAAACTCAACAAGGGTGACGTAAAACAGTCAATAGAAGTCCAAATAATGTAAACTTAAAAAAAAACTCAACAAAAGTGACGTAAAACAGTCAATAGAACTCTATATAATGTAAACTTACAAAAAACCTCAACAAGAGTTACGTAAAACAGTCAATAGAAGTCCATACAATGTAAACTTTAAAAAAAGCCTCAACAACGTTGTCGTAAAACAGTCAATAGAAGTCCATATAATGTAAACATTAAAAAAAACCTCAACAAGAGTCACCTAAAGAGTCAATAGAAGTCCATATAATGTAAGCTCACAAAAAACCTCAACAAGGGTGACGTAGAACAGTCAATAGATGTCCATATAATGTAGACTTAAAAAAACACCTCAACAAGAGTTACGTAAAACAGACAATAGAACTCCATAAACATGTAAACTTACAAAAAATCTCAACAAGAGTGACGTAAAACAGTCAATAGAAGTCCATATAATGTAAACTTTAAAAAAAACTCAAAAAGGGTGACGTAAAACAGTCAATAGAAGTCCATATAATGTAAACTTAAAAAAAAACTCAAAAAGGGTGACGTAAAACAGTCAATAGAAGTCCATATAATGTAAACATTAAAAAAAACCTCAACAAGGTTGACGTCAAACAGTCAATAGAAGTCCATATAATGTAAACTTACAAAAAAAACTCAACAAGAGTGACGTAGAACAGTCAATAGAAGTCCATATAATGTAAACTTAAAAAAAAACTCAACAAAAGTCACGTAAAACAGTCAATAGAACTCTATATAATGTAAACTTACAAAAAACCTCAACAAGGGTGACGTAAAACAGTCAATAGATGTCCATATAATGTAAACTTAAAAAAAACCTTAACAAGAGTCACTTCAAACAGACAATAGAACTCCATAAACATGTAAACTTACAAAAAACCTCAACAAAGTTGACGAAAAACAGTCAATAGAAGTCAACATAATGTAAACTTACAAAAAACCTCAACAAAAGTGACGTAAAACAGTCAATAGAAGTCCATATAATGTAAACTTTGAAAAAAAAAACTCAAAAAGGGTGACGTAAAACTGTCAATAGAAGTCCATATTAGTAAAACAGATTAAAATTAAAATAATTTTCAATATCAATGAACAAATGAGAAATTATTTACAAATTTTGATATTAATTCGGCAAGTAATAATCATTTAATAGGTAGTTGAAATTTTAGCTTAAGTCTAAGTCTGTTTAATGATCCTTGGGCAGGTCTTCTTCGTAAAAATGCATTTAAACATGGAAATAAAATTATCTAGAAATAATGTGCGTGTTTTTCATTCTAAAGATATTTTACAGTGAATGAATCATCACTAGGCCGTGGATATTAATTAATGTCCAGTCTTTCATCTTTCAATTTTTAATTCAGTCTTAGAATAAAATCAAATAGGAACAACTTCTTACAACTTGAAAACAAACTGATTTAGTTTTTGCTTGAATACCAATGATAAGGATAGGAATACAAACAAACCAAGGGTACTTTAGACAAACAAAAATGTCCAGTCTTTCATCTTTCAATTTTTAATTCAGTCTTAGAATCAAATCAAATAGTAACAACTTTTTAAAACTTGGAAACAAACTGATTTAGTTTTTACTTGTATACCAATGATAAAGATAGAAATAGAAACAAACCAAGGGTACTTATTACAAACAAAAATTTTGATGCACAGATTGATGTATATTTTATGATTGATTTTGATTTGAAATGACAAAAAAATCCTAGAAATATAAAGAAATCACACGTTTTCCTTGGTGCCTAGATACAATAATTTGCTGATTTTCATATAATTCCATACAAAATTCTACACATATTTTTTTGATTTAATCGAAAATTATATAAAATTATCCCAATATACTTAATGAACATTATTCGGGTTACCAATATAAATGTAAATCTATGAGAAATTTTGATGATTTCTGAAATGGAAAATGTCTGTTTGTGTTACATGCTTTTATCCTTTAATAGTAACAAGGCGTTAAACTTGGAAACAAACACATTTAATATTTACTTGTATTTCAATGATGAGAATATTTTACAGAAAATAAGAACCAACTTCCAGAGGAAGTGAGAGCTGTGAAATCTTTGGAGTAAGAATATATAATATACGCATGCTATGTTTTCAGTCAGTGGAATACTATTTAGTCAACAGAGTATCATAAATTACTTTTTATTTAATTTTATATTGTTATCTATCACGTACTGCACCTTACTACTTATATCATTCACTTAACGCCAATCAGAATACACTTTACTACTTATATCATTCACTTATCGCCAATCAGAACGCACTTTACAACTTATATCATTCACTTATTGCCAACCACAATGCACTTTACAACTTATATCATTCACTTATTATCAATCAGAATGCAATTAACTACTCATATCATTCACGTATCGCCAATCAGAACGCATTTTACAACTTATATCATTCACTTATAGCCGATCACAAGGTACTTTACATCTTATATCATTATTCACCACTTATTGCACTTTTCAAACTACCCCGGTATATCATTTTTATCACTAATTGCCAATCAGAATGCACTTTACAACATTATATCATTATTTATCATTTATAACCAAACAGAATTCACTTTACCTATTTTATAAATTCACAGGAAGAGGAAATACGTCTTCAGTGGAGGAGACGGGCTGTTCTTTTTCTGAGAGTGACCGAGTGACATTTGTATAGTCAAGGAACAGACACCAATGCTTATGGAAATCAAGCTTTGATGGATTTGTATGTCTGTAACTACTTGAATAAAAATTAATTTTCTCAAGCTTAACAACTAAGTTTTTCTTCCAGTTCATATCTTACGACCCAACATTCCAAACATGAATGACATTAATTAAATTTCAATTGTATTGCCTCACTCTAAGAAGGAAATACGTTAGAAACTTTTAACTTTTATACAGCGTTTTTATTAGTACAAGTATTGTGAAAAACAATGTTTAAACGATAGTTCTTCAATGAAGTTTTGCTGTTACTCAAATGTCAATTAAGAACATCAATGGTGTTTAATCCAGACATATTAAATCTAATAAAAGTTCTTGATTGAAGATTTATGGTAAATCAAAACACCAAAGTTACAAAGTATTGAATACAGATGCCTTCAATTACTAATAACCGACTTATAAATTACTATTGTATACTATTGTAAAATGAGGTAAACTTGAAATAATTCATAGCACATTTTATTCGGGTATATTGAAACGCACGCTGTCTCATGCTAAACATCAATTGATACATACTTATAATCCAAATTAAAGCTAATTTCTTAGTATTATACATATTTCTTGACTAGTATGTCATATTTCCAAACAATAAAAAGCTAATTTCTTGTCATTATACATATTTTATTACTAGTAAGTCATCTCTCCATACAATATATATCTCCATATATGTGTGATTGGGACATCGTAAAATTTTAGTATTATTCATTTATCCAAATGTTTAAAAACGAAATGCCGATATCATGAATGACTGTTTGATAAAATACAATTTGTATACATGTATATAAGTCATTCATTACAATGTATCTCTTGCATTTAAATATTTTAACCAGTATAATTTAATAAATTAAGCGAAAATTCGATTTCTTACTGCAGAAATAAGAACTTATTGATTTTATATAATATTGGTTATATTACATTTATTACCTTAGGCGGATAATTTTTCTTGAGTTTAGTTTAGTCACAAATTTCCCTATATACTCTACTAACGTTTATTGATACATTTAAAAAAAAAAAATATTATATAAGCAGTATCTATAGGAGGAAAACCAATAAATAGGGGGGGTTAAATGTGATATCTTAATCTATTTTTCTCTTTCTTTTTTTTTACATGAAGCTTATCAAATAACATCCGTAGATCCATCATATTGTAAATCCTTGATTTCAAAACCCGACTAGACGTATGTATGTATGTGCACATTAATTTATCGTCGCGGTATTGTACTATACGTTGTTCATACAATGTAGATCGATTTATAAAACAAGTAATATACAATTATTCATGATTTACTCCTAAACTTTTCTTACATGATATGTTCCAGTTCTGTTTATTGTACTGTTTACGGCTAGAAATTCGGATTTCAAATAAAAGAAATAAAATCCGCTGATATATAAGTTGTACCCATTAAATATTTATAGAACTATTTTATGTCATAAAATAAGACCTAGTAGTAATTTTCAAGTGTCATTAAGCTGTGAACTCAACATTTACATATACATGTAGCAAGACAGGTTTTCAATTTCATGCACTCAGAGCACGTGATCTCTGTTGTAGATGACATTGATCACAGTCGAAAGAAGATTTCAATATAGTTTTAAGGGGTGTATCTCCTCAAACATTTATTCAGAAATTTCAATTTGACATCCTGACCCATCGATAGCCATATTTAAAATAAAATGACTTCCGAATGAATCTTACACGATTATTACACGAAAATCACACGTTTATTACACGGTTCTTACACGAAAGTCACACGTTTCTAACACGCTTCTCGCAAGCTCGCTAAACGAGGGCTACATTTTTATTTTTTAATGAGAAGAATAATGGAAAGATGGAAATTGAAATAACGAACAGAATGCTGTAAAAAGAATAATCTAATCATGACTGACTATTATGAAAGATGGAAGAGAAAAAGACTGGTCAGATGTAGCGTTACTGTTAAATTTCTCTTCTCATTCACAAAGGAAATGTGCTTGCAACTTGGAACAGGTCAGAGAGAATACTCGAAATCGAGTATTATCCGTGAAATCGCGTATAATACTCGATATAAGGGTACCGCTTAATCCGCGAAATCGGGTATAGGAGGTGTAATCACCTAATAAAACTTAAACAATGGGATGGCGCATGTTGCCGAGTTAACTTTCATCTAGATGCAAATGTTTTCTATAGGTATCACTAGCCAAGTAATAATTTGGGCGTCAAGATTAATGCACTCAGTACAACAAATATCCGTAAAGCTCAGTACATTTCATGATCTGCACACAAAAAGGCGTTCGATTTGCTTTATATTTTTCATAATGTTGAAAGTATTTGCATCTTCCTCATGTTTATTCAGACGCAACAGAATCGTAAAGTATCAGAATTCGGGAATTTATGATAATTCCACATCAACACGACAAACATGAACAATTTGTAAATAAATCAAATTATTCGGAAACACATTTCACACACAAGATATAATGCCATGTATAAACAAGGGATTGTCTATCGTATCTATTTATGCGTCATTAATTACTTTCACATTCATCTTGTGCATAAAATCAAATGAATGTATAAATAATATAATGACGTTTAATTTCGCTGTCATCAATATTTTACCATTTCTTGGCGACTTTAAAAAAGGGGGGGGGGGCTAAAGGCTTCTTGACCACCTCTGACAAAACAAATCAACTGTGTTCTGCAATGAATGTGGCGTCGGTAGTCTAGTGGTTAAGGTGCCGGACTCCAAACCGAAAGGTTGTGAGTTCGAATCCTGGCCGCGGCAAGTCAACGTTTTGTCTTTGGGTAACCTCAAGTCAACTGAAGGGTAACTGAAGAAATTCTCTTATCATGCACAAAGGAAATGTGCTTCCAACATCGAATACAGATGATATTCAAATATCTCCCAAAGGACTGGATGAAAAGCATTTAGAATGAATGAATGTTATTCTAAGAAAATCTTCAAATTCTGAAAATAGGGTCGACTTAATTCGGTTATATTCGTCTCAGGGACTTCATTTTTGGATTGCTCGTTGTAAGATATTTTAAGCAGAAATTAAGAAACAGATGGTTAACAATGGTAACTTAAGATCACTTTTTGACAAAACATACAACATGTTTTATGGACTTTGAGATTGATTACTGTTCGTTATATCCATATCCTTCCATACAGATTACTTAATGTCAATAATGCATTGTTCTTTTTACATTTAATCCTGTGTCGATATTCATCAAACTCTTCTCTCTTTCTTTTCTGGATGGACAGTAGTTTGTCAATAGGAAGCAATCTAATCTCTATGCGTCTCCATAACAATGCGTTTAACATGGACAAAAAATGATGTAGAATTTGATTGTTTTTCAATTCTAAAGTTATTTTGCAGTGAATCAGGACCCATGTGAACTACCAGACGCAGTGAAATGCATGGATTCTTTGGAGTACGAATATATCATATAATGCTATGTGTTCAGTTAGCGGAATACTATCTAAGCAACAAAATGTCATAAGTTACTTTAACTCTTTATTTCATTTCATTTTAATCTTCATCACGTATTGTCAATCAGAATGCACTTTACGACCTACAATGTATATGATTTTATAGGAAGTTGAAAGGGTACCGGGGCAACTTGATGGTTAAACGATACAATTGGGGATGGGCACTCCTTGGACCAGACGTCAACTGATTTTGACGTGTAGATTCAAGGAACAGATATCAAGGCACTCGAAAACCACGCTTTGATGTATTTGTATGTCTGTTACTATAAAGTTATTTTCTCTAACTTAACAGTTGAGTTTTTTTTTCAACTAAAATAGTTATGACACAAACTTCCACACATACATGACATTTAGGAAATTTGTACTACTTCATAGCAAAAGAAACATACCATAGAAAAATATTATGATGAAATGCAGTATTCACTAGTATGGCTGAAAACACTGTTTTTCACTGTAGTTACTCAAATTATACTTTTAATTAAAATTTATAAAATGTACATTGTGTTCATTTCAGAGATATTAAATTCAGTAAAAGTTATTGGGTGAAGATTTAATGGTAAATCAAAGCATCAGGGTAACAAGGTATTCTATACAGATGATTACAATTAATGAAAGCTGACTGATAGTTTACTATAGTATATCATTGTAAACTGAGGTAAACTTTGGTTAAATCAAAGCACATTTTCATTGTGGTATATTCATGTGCATTCCGTTGCATTCTAAACATCGCATGATACATAATAATAATCTAAATTAAAGCTTATTTCTCGGTAAACATCAAATCTTCAAACAATACAAACGTCTTTATGTGTGTAAAAAAATCTTGATTTGGACAACATACAATCAATTCTAACAATTAAAATCCTTCCTATTGTATACTAGCAAAACGAAAACAGCAATAAGTCGTAAAGAAGAAAAAAGTATGTACACCGACACATGATCCTCCCGTAGATTTATTTATAATTGAAAACTATGGCTAAAGTTTAGCGTGTTTCATGTCATAGTAGCTTTGCTAATGACAAGATGGTGTAGTATAAGACAAGGTATGCACAATAAAGCTGAACACGATTCGTAAAAGAAGGATATGGAGATAACGAACAATATTCAATAGGTTCGATCAAAAACATTGTAGTCAGGAATATTTGAGAGAAGAAGAAACTCCAGGGGTACGTTATACAAAGAACGTACGTTGTCTTAAGATGAAATTCTGTTTATAACTTTTTTTTATTTTCCAATGACTTTAAACTTGTTTCAGTCTATTTAAAAGGAATTTAACAAAATATTTTCATGAAATTTGTTCAATAGGATAAACATTTTTACAAAGTCTTATAATCATCTAAAATTTTTGGTCTTAGTTATTCCTGTTTTGGTAAAATGGGCCTAAGTTCATTTTCATTTATCTCTACTGGTTTTGTCTATATAACATAAGATTGTTAGTTGTGACAAATTGTCTATAATTCATTAAGAATGGACTAAATTCCTATCGTTAGATGTGAATTATTCCCTATAAATCATTATGAATGGACTAAAATCCTATCTTTAGATGTGACTTATTCCCTAGAAATCATTATAATTATAATCTTTCTTTGCACAAAATATAAAAAATTCAAATAAACACATAACAATTTTCACACTGACAATTAACCCCGGTTAAGTAGCATTACTTAAGATCCACTTCCCAGAAACCTTCGAGATATCAGATAAGGAGTGCCTCTCGCTTAGTTGGTCAGTTTCAGTGTCAGGATAACCTTGTTATGCAATTTTCTTGCTGAGCAGAGTAAAGCTGTTTGCAGCTTATCTAGGTCAAAATTTGAATTCAACTGATGGACAAGAAGTGCGCGTCTCTTTGCTGTTTATATTTAATGTGTTTTCAAGCTATATACACAAGGATTAAGGCTGCAATATCAAATTCTGCTCGGTAAATATTATTTCCTTTTCATGGATTTGTGAAATTAAGTTTTTTTAAGTATCTGTACATCATTTAATTCTTGTTTTATAAGTATATTTGAAATCTGCGTGAAATGCACATCCTTGGTTCGAGTATTATGTGTGTTTTTTAATATTTATTTGGTTATGGAATAGAAGTATACTAATATATTACACAATTTAATTAATTGTAGTTCGTCGTAAGGTTCAATCAACCAGTGGTGCTGGGAATTGATTATATAGTCAGCCTTGATTGCATCATTGTATTTTAGTGCGACATTTAGCATTTTGTTTAGGAAATCAAAGTGTATAAGTCGTCTAAAACATATCAAAAAAGTATTATTCACCAGAGATTGTTGTCCTTTTTAAATCGCAAAACCTTGAAGTAATTGTATTTGATAATATTTTTATATCATGATATCGCGTTCTAAAACAACAACACGAGGCGGTTATACGTTTCCGTAATACCGATTCTAGAACTTTACTTGTCAATGTGCTTTACTGCAGCTATACTTTTACAATTTAATGAGAGGGATACGGTATATGGAGATAACGAACAGAGTTCAATATCAAAACAAAACAAAATAGGAGCAGAGCAAACACGGACCTCCGAAACATCAGAAGTGGGATCAGGTACCATGGAGATGTAAGCATTCCATGCTGACCGGTCACACCCGCCGTAGGAGCAGAGAAACTCGGAATACGCAAGATTTTTTTTCCAAATTTCATTTTTCTCCCAAATCCCTTCATAGACTGATGTATGTAAGGGAGCCCTATATCTAGCTGTATTGTACTTATAAGCCGAAAACATCTCGACTGATGGTTTATACAATATTAAATCTTTGCTTATAATATTTCTTAAGAGAATAAAATTTTTGAGGATAGACATTTCGATAATGTAGATATTTTGCCAAATAAAAAGTTTTTTACAAGACGTAAATTGAATAAAACATATGCATATAACAGTATTCAATATCCATAAATCCATAAAACAATACAAAATAACTGCAGGGCAAACACAACCTCTAAAGCATCAGAGCTGGGATCAGGTGCCATGGAGGAGTGAAAATTCCCTGTCAACCGGTCACTGCCGCCGTGTGCTCCTTGTCATGATCTGGAAATATCGAAAAAAATCCGTCGTCGATTACAGTGTATAAATAATGGACAAACAATTAGTATGTAAGCATCAGTCAGCATTTGACTCAATGATCAATTTTATTTTCTTACATGGTCATAGTTTCGAACATAAAACTTAAAAAATAATGATTTCATACGAAACAACTGGTATTTATGTAATTCACAATCTTCAAATTCTGAGAATAAGGGTCGACTTAATTCGGTTACATTCGTCTCAGGGACTTCATTTTTCGATTACTCTTTGTAAGATATTTTAAGCAGAAAATAAGAAACAGATGGTTTAAAATGGAAACTTGAGATGACTTATTGACAAAACGTGCAATCCATTTTTAAACATTTGATGCTAATTACAGAAATTCGTATTCGAAATGTTTTAAACATCCTGATATTGTATAGCATACACTTTTTAGAGCTTTGGGATATATTAGTAGGTATCAGAAGCACGCTGCTCATCAACTGTTCTGAAGTTGAAAGAAAGACAAGATGCGGTATCTCTGCATTCACCTGATTGTGAGTAATAACTTTAAGTAATTTTTTTTATTCTTGCATACGTGCATCCTATGAATAAATAGCAGTTTTAGAGTCATATTCAAAACAAAAAAGCACAAGTTAAAATATCTCTGTTAAACATAGCTTATTGACGACTTAAAATTGTCTAAGTGCTCATTACAGCTTGTAGCTAGTTTTAAAATGTTTTACTGATATTCTGAAGAATTGCTACTCTTGTGTTTAATTATTTATAATGCATAGCCGAAATATCTGGCTAAATTAAAATGTTTTTCCTTATGAAATTATCAAATATTTTTCCGTGAAATAAATTACCGACCTAGGGAGCTCCTGGCACCCCAGATTAAGTATGTACGTTATTTAGCCCATCTTTACCCCTTTATCCCGTGAATATGACTCACTGGATAAATTTTTCATATCCCACAGTTAAGTGCACTTATGACATCACAATGTTTTTTTTCGTTAGCGTGATGAAGTAAAATAAAGTGAAGTGTTATATATAAAACAGTGTATAACATCGGTTGTGAAGCATTAAACATGGGATATAAAGAATCTTCCATAATTTGTAGTTAGATATGACCTTTGTTTAACTCGTTGTGTGTTTTAATCCCCTCGCCAAGGCTTTGTAAAATAATTATAAAATTTGAAAAGTTGGTAAAATGAAATGCAAGGGGAAGAAAGAAAAAGATATGTCAATCTTCTAATATAGCACAATTGGAGACCGAAAGAAAAAATATATATATAATATAGGATAAAATGATAACAACTACAGCAGTTTAGGACAATAATAATAAAATTTCATAGTAAATTGTTCAAAAAAAAATATATAAAGAAGTAGAAGACACTAATTTATCGAGATTTATTTTTTAAAAAAATCGATTTCCATGAGTATACCTCTCATCTAAACAATTTTGAAACTGAAGCAAACTATTGACAAAGATATTGACAATAAAAGGAAGCATTACCGTGAAACACAAGAGTAGCAATTCTTCAGAATATTAGTAAAACATTTTAAAACTTGCTCTAATGAGCACTTAGACAAATTTTAAGTCGTCAATAAGCTATGTATAATCAAGAGATATTTTAACTTGTGTTTTTTGTTTTGAAGATATGACTCTAAAACTGCTACTCATTCATAGGAGTCACGTATAGAAATAGACAAGAATCGAAAGAAAAAAAAATTAATTTATTACTCACAATCAGGTAAATGCAGAGATATCGCATCTTGTCTTTCTTTTTGCCACTTCAGAACAGTTGATGAGCAGCGTGCTTCCTATACCTACATATATATCCCAAAGCTCTAAAAAGTGAATGCTATACAATATCAAGATGTTTTCAATATTTCGAATACGAATTTATATTAAATTAGCATCAAATGTTTAAAAATGGTTTGTATGTTTTGTCGAAATGTAAATTTCAAGTTTGTATGTTTTGTCAAAATTGATCTTAAGTTACCATTGTAAACCATATCTTGTCTCTTTCTGTTAAAAATTATTTACAAAGAGCGATGAAAAATGAAGTCCCTGAGATGAATGAAACCGAATTAAATCGACCCTAATTGCTCAGTATTTGAAGATTGTGAATTACAGTTTTCGCGAATAAATCATTATTTTTTAAGTTTTATTATGATCTCATAGGCATTCCTATTTATCATCTGATACATGTATTCCCTTCTTTGTTACTGCCATATTGCGATTTGTGGGTTTAAGTCCAACCACCATTACAGCAATCATGATAATGCATAAAATTGTGATTTAGAATAGTACACTGGGGATTCACATTATCTTATTAGCTACTGATATCTATTGCTATACTATTCATGGGTGTTTGAAGACAGAAATATCCCCTTCCCCGCTCCCCATCAGATGTAGACCCCTGGGTCTGTTTTGCGTATTTTTTTCATTTATTATACATACTGTATATACCATAGATGACACGATTTTCGTGAACAATATTTTGATTCAAAACAATCGAGAAGAGGAAAACGACATTTAAAAATCTGAATATTGAAGCAAAGTAGTTAGTTACCTGAATTCTGGTTCGAAAATGGTTATGTACTAGGCCTATGTTCAAATATATAAGCAAACGATAATGACTTTCGACAAGAGCACCATTTTTTGCTACTCTGTATTTCTTCAACTTACAGAGACAAAAAACGACCCGATTGTCAAAGTCTTTGTACTCGAGATCTTCCCATCTGGAAAAACCCCTACATAAACAAATACATGGGCGCAGACATTTTGGACACCCAAAGTTGTGCTAAATGCTAGCTGGCGCGTGATTGGTCAATAAGAGAAAAGACTTGTTATGTATTTGACAAGTGAAATAAAGTTGATAAAAATCTCATATCAAGACTTGGGTTTCTTTGAGGTATATAGGAGTTACAGGTAAAAATTTGAAGGGAGGAATGCACTTTGGTTAGAGATTTTCATTTTCAAACGCACCTAGTTGTAAACAAATGGAAATTGAAAGTAAAAGTGCAACGGCACGGTATATTTTTTCTGGCATTTTTTGTTTTCCAATATCTCGAACTTTCACGACAAAAAGGTCATTTGCCCGAAATTCAATACATGTATCAGTGAGGGGGGCTAAAGTTTGTATGGAAGTCTATGGGAAAACATTTGGTGGTGTTTGTCCTATAGAATAGGTATGATTTCATGGATAAAAAATGATTACAGCCAAAAAATCAATCAGTTCCTATTTTTTTGGCATTGGGATTATATTTTAGTTAGTTTTGACTATTTGTTTAAAAATTAGAGGGTTTGGGTAAATTGAGGCTCACAATGGGGACTGCACATAGTGAAAAAATGCCAAAATTTTTGCCCTAGCTCTCACATTTTCAATAAATGTTCATGTAAATAATTTTAGATAAATATTTATACCGAAATTTACTGTGAATATTGTAAATAATACAATATTAATATTTATGGGCATCATCAATACACAAAACATATGAATATCCCCCTCGCAGTTTGAGAAATTCATTTAAATCCATGTGTTTTTTGAGTGTAGACATTGGAACAGATTGAGTAATCCTCTTTCAAATTTGTGTTAATCAGAGTTGATTGAATAATTTATAACAAAATTTGACTGCTGTTAACTAATTAGGTTACTTTGTTTTTACATAAGGGGCATTAGTCCAGCAGAAAAGCCAGTTTTAGTCATGTAATCAGTGCTGGCTTGAAATAAAAGTTATACTTTTGGTGAAACTTAGGGATTACTTGTAGGAAATTTCATTGAAATTACAGTACAATATATTTTTGCAGAAAATACATTGAAAATGCAATAAATATGCAAAATTATAACTGAAAAAAATATGAAAAAGGTGTCTGAATATCCCTCCTCCTTGCCATATCCATCTTGATATTCTGCTGAAAGATTTTGTGCTCTAATCATGCTGAAAAATGAAGGAATTTTGTTTAAATGTGGTTTATTTGAATAACAAGAGTCATGTTTATCTGCAGTTATTTTTTTTCAATTTCTTTGATATTTTTTAAAATAATTATCTGAGTAAATTCTATTTTAACATGATTATTTTAAAGGAATTACATCACAAATGCTTAAAAAAAATTCAAAAGATGGTGTAAATAATAAAAAATTATTATATAAGCTACTAGATGCATTTATCAGTATGTTTTAATAAAATAAAATGTATTTCAGCAATGCATTATCAAGAAGGAAGAGATTAATGAACCGTACCCTATTACAATGAACAACCCATGGACACTCTGGGGATGATCCCTCTGCTTTCATTAAGAGTTCCAAGGTATGATTTTCTTAGAAAATCTAGTTAATCTCTTAATATTTAAGTTATTTAGAACTTTTTATAGATTATCAGAAAATAAATTTCCTCAGAACTGCAGTTATTTAAACATTTTGCGTACAATTGAGCACTGTATTCAGTCAGACAATATGATTTATCTGCCCTTGGCATTTAATCAATTTATTAATTATGTCAATAATAAGAAATGATATGCAAATAAATATATTTGCCTTTTATGAGAATATACATATTTAACATCAATTACATGAAATGTTCATGAAAATTGGCTAAAATGTAGGTCACCCCCCTTCAAAATTACAAAATTTTCAGTGGGGATGTATTTGATTCTCTGATGCCAGCAACCCACTGCTGATAGAATTTGTTTTAATCTTATGTACATTTGAACTAGATATAATTCTCTTTCTTTCCATTGATTATTTTATCTACATTAGTTTTCACTCTTTCCATAACCCAGCTTTTTCTTACAAAAACCTGCTGATTTTCTTCATTTTTCATTAATAACGGGTACCTGCTACCCTGAATGATTAACATGATCTACCTTGAGAAATTATTAGAGATAATAAGAAAAACAAGCAAAACATATGCTAGATTAATCATTTTATTTGAAAAGTTTGAAAGAAAAATAGAAAAATGCTTCAATTTATAGACATCTTTTCTGTTTCACAGATGTTGGTCTGATTGACTGGGGTGTGAAATGTAACAGCCAATGGTGTACTTAAGCTAAGACTGTCAGTCCCAATATTCAAGAGGTGAGATAAGCAATGGATATGTGTTCTAAATTTACTAAATTGACCACTTTTTATAAATGTTTCTTTTACTCTATAGGAAAAACCCCTACATAAACAAATACATGGGCGCAGACATTTTGGACACCCAAAGTTGTGCGGAGGAGAAAATGCTAGCTGGCGCGTGATTGGTCAATAAGAGAAAAGACTTGTTATGTATTTGACAAGTGAAATAAAGTTGATAAAAATCTCATATCAAGACTTGGGTTTCTTTGAGGTATATAGGAGTTACAGGTAAAAATTTGAAGGGAGGAATGCACTTTGGTTAGAGATTTTCATTTGGTGTCAAACGCACCTAGTTGTAAACAAATGGAAATTGAAAGTAAAAGTGCAACGGCACGGTATATTTTTTCTGGCATTTTTTGTTTTCCAATATCTCGAACTTTCACGACAAAAAGGTCATTTGCCCGAAATTCAATACATGTATCAGTGAGAGGGGCTAAAGTTTGTATGGAAGTCTATGGGAAAACATTTGGTGGTGTTTGTCCATCTTTGTTGTACTTTCGGTTTGACGAATCATCTAAATGTAAACTCCCCTTCGATCATGCATCCCGGACATAACTGAACATTGCATATTTTATGCCTTTTATTTGGAAATTAATATACCTTTCTTTTCACGGTAAGTGAAATTGACGTCAGGCATTTTTTGTAGAATAAGCGTCGGGCCCGTTTGACGTAATAACGTCACTGACGAGAATAACGTCATAAAGCGTTATTTCACGTGGTATGGGTAATTACCTTAATTGCCGAATTAATCTCAAAATTTGTAAATAACACCTCATTTGTTAATCGATATTAAAACCTATTTTAATTTTAACCTGCTTGACTTGAACATCATTAAAATACAACATGAATATTTTGACTTGATTTTTAAAATGATTCATGATCGCTTTGTTACGAAGACGCCTTGGCATTACTTCCTATTCACAATCTGTTGTTCATCCAGAAAAGAAAAAAAGAAGAATATGATGAATATAAACACCGTGTTTAAATGTGAGTAGATGTCTCAATTGTATATACAGCCTACTCCAGATATATTGAAATTCAGGGGACCATGCAAATTATTTTAAAATATCCCTAATTCAATTTAAGAGAAATCGTGAAGCCGCCATTTTTACAAGTTCAATCTCGATCTTAAATAAAGAAGAACAAACCCGAAAAAATTAATCTGTCATCGTTTATCTAAAACAGTGAACAGATTACATAGAAAATGAGTCCTTGAAGGTTTAAATATTTTTTTTTATTTCTGTTTCATTGAGAAGACAATCTTCACCCCTCATTATTATTCTCCGATCGCATTTATTTACGTTTTGAAAAAAATTCCAACAAAGGATGAGGTGACTTGCGGCCCCTCGTATTCTGACAAAAAATTAAATGTCTAAATTTTACTCAAATTTTTGTATGTTACTAATCACTGATATGTGTACCTTTATAGAATACCATTTTTAACAAAAATAGAAACGTGATTTGAAAGATATAGATCTTTTATTGGGGTAGGGGTATCATGTTTACATTCAATACCCATTGCATTTTAGCCCCGCCCCACTCTTTGAAGCCCTTAAAATATATGAGCGCAGATATGTACAATTTTCTCCTTTGGCTGGTCACTGCATTTTATTGAAATCTACCTATATGTGAAAGGAGAAAATTGTTCCTCAATGCGCTCACATGCTATTTTTTAAAAGATTGTAAAATCTAGTTGGCCTTTCCCATTATAAACAGATCGACAGAACTAGATTTTCTGACGTAAGAATGAATTCATATCCTAATCGAGGCACAGGCGATACTTTCTAAATGACCAAAAGTGCGAAATAATAACAATAGCCATACAAGGTCTTCTCGGACACGCATATCCCTCTATTGTACTAAGACCCGCCCATTCTTTTGCCATAAAAGAAATTATTCGCACAAACCTGGCAGAATTTAGCTGTGATAGGGTCTAAAAAATCAAAGATAATGCAGTATTTCTTATAATTAAAATGTGTCTGAACTATTCAAACTATTCAAAAGGCGTCGTATTTATTCACTCATGTTTGAAAACTACCAACATCGTTGTAGATTAAATTTAATTCGTCGTGGAAAAAGGGGCCCCAGATAGCAGTTATGTCACATCATCCTTTCACTTAAAAGGTAGAGTACTGCTGAACGCTGCTTGTATTTCATCATAAGTGTACTCGGGTTAATACCTTAGTTATTTCGAATTTAGGCATATCAATAGCCATTAACAGAACGTATTTAATTTCAAAGTTATGTTTCTTTCCTAGATCTGGGGGGTGACTACATTACGTTTAGCCTCAATATGTCCGTATTATATAAGTGGACGTAAAGAATTTAACAGTGAAGATTTTTTCCCCTAAGAGCATGCAGTATAAAACACATAAGGTGAACACTTAATTTTTCGCACCTTTTTATATCAACTGGTCAATCAGGCATAATTACTTTCACCAACCGTAACGACAGCCGCCAGGGAGTACTTCAATATAACCGTTATGAAAACAACTCATTATCACCTTTGGGAACCGATCAGTAGCTTCAATATAAGCGAAATTTCAATATATCCGATTTCAATATAACCGTTATTTTAATGCAAAGAATATGAGAGGCAAAAACTGGGGATTTATTTCTATTTCAAAATAACCGGAATTTCAAAATAAGCGAGTTCAATATAAGTGGAGTAAGCTGTATCTTGTTTCAATATATATTCATGAACTCTCTAAGTATTAGACATCTCTGTGCTCTAATAAAACGGTTATTCTTGATTTATCAATGTAAAATTTGTAAAATTTGTATCTGCTAATTGTAGTGGAATTTTATCTAATTGGAATAGTTTACATAGCTTAACAGACTGGACAACATATTGTGTTGAAATTAAATGTCAAATTTAAAATTTGAAAAGCTACATTCCGCTCATCTTTATAAACTAGGGAAAGAAGGATAGAGCACGAGAGGAGAGAGATGTTTTCAAATGATATTTACCCAACGAATTCCCGCGCATGGCAACCGATTTCTTTCTGTCACCAGGCTTTTTAATGAATTTCCAAGCCATTGAGAAGGACAAGAAGGACATACACAGCTGCATATAAATCTAAAGATATAAACATATAGATCTAAAGATATAGACATACATATATAGATCTAAAGATATAAATAAACACATATAGATCTAAAGATATAAATAAACACATATAGATCTTAAGATATAAACATACACATATAGATATAAAGATATAAACATACGTATATAGATCTAAAGATATAAACATACATATATAGATCTAAAGATATAAACATACATATATAGATCTAAAGATATAAACATACACATACAGATATAGATCTAAAGATATAAACATACACATATAAATCTAAAGATATAAACATACACATATATATCTAAAGATAAAAACATACACATACAGATCTAAAGATATAAACATACACATATAGGTCTAAAGATATAAACATACATATATAGATATAAAGATATAAACATACACATATTGCTCTAAAGATATAAACATACACATATAGCTCTAAAGATATAAACATACATATATAGATATAAAGATATACACATACACATATAGATGTAAAGATATAAACATACACATGTAGATATAAAGATATAAACCTACACATATAGATCTAAAGATATAAACATACAAATATAGATATGAAGATATAAACATACACATATAGATCTAAAGATATAAACATACATATATAGATCTAAAGATATAAACATACACATATAGATTTAAAGATATAAACATACATATATAGATATAAAGATATAAATATACATACATAAATATAAAGATATAAACATACACATATAGATCTAAAGATATAAACATACATATATAGATCTAAAGATATAAACATACAAATATAGATCTAAAGATATAAACATACACATATAGATCTAAAGATATAAACATACACATATAGATCTAAAGATATAAACATACATATATAGATCTAAAGATATAAACATACACATATAGATTTAAAGATATAAACATACATATATAGATATAAAGATATAAATATACATACATAGATCTAAAGATATAAACATACACACATAGATCTAAAGATTTAAGCGTACATATATAGATTTAAAGATATAAACATACACGTAAAGATCTAAAGATATAAACATACATATATAGATCGAAAGATATGAACATACACATATAGATCTAAAGATATAAACATACATCTATAGATCTAAAGATTTAAGCGTACATATATAGATCTAAAGATATAAACATACACATATAAATCAAAGATAAAAACATACACATATATATATCTAAAGATATATACATACACACATATACCTAAAGATATGAACATACACACATAGATCTGCGGAAATAATTATACACATATAGATATAAAGAAATAAACACACACATATAGCTTTAAAGATATTAACACACATATATAGATGTAAAGATATAAACATACAGATATAGAACTAAAGATATAAATATTAAGATATAGATCTAAAGATATAAACTTACACATATAGATGTATAGATATAAACACACACATATAGATGTAAAGATATAAACACACACATATAGCTGTAACGATATTAACACACATATATAGATGTAAAGATGAAAACGTACACATATAGAACTAAAGATATAAATATTTAGATATAGATCTATAGGTATAAACTTACACATATAGATGTAAAGATATAAACACACACATGTATATCTAAAAATATTAAACATACACATATTAATCTAAAGATATAAACATACACAAAAAGATCTTAAGATATAAAAATACACATATAGATCTAGTAATAGCAACATACAGATATTTTTTTTCTTTCAATAACGATGCTTATTTCAAATTTTATTATATGATATGCAGTTTATGCCTCATAAAGTGCCTGAATTATGTTATATCGTATTGAATTGATCAATATTCCTTTTAGAATTACATTCAGTGCAGGTAATGAGAAAGTTTATCCTCCGGAAAAAGGCTTCAAATTTAGCATTTTTATCAGAAAAGTCCAACGGAGTAAACATAGATCTAACTCTTTGTGACGTAGGCAAGTAATGTTATCCAAAATGGATCAAATATTTTACCAAATCAAATGACGTCATAGAACTTAAATTAAATTATTACAAAATAAATTAATTATTACTGTTGTTAGTATTGCCTGCCTCTTTTTAAAAATAATTTTATTAAGCAATGGATTTAATTGTTGAAGATTCGTGAGGTTATGAACTACGACGCTTCACGCAGGCATATTTCATGAAGCGCGTTATGATAAATATGCCGGCGTGAAGCGTTAAATTAATTTCTTGTATTTACATTATTCTTCTAATGACTTGCCGTAAATTTACCCCGTTCAGCTGACATTTTTAAAACAAAACAGTGTTTACTATATTTTTTTTGACTTTTTGATGTCTAGAGCGGTATTATGACGTAACAATCGAGATATTCATGCTTATTCTTGATACATACCTAATGTAGTTCATGAGAAAATATATTGCATTTTATTTTGTAAAGAATCATAGGGGAAATTTACTAGAAATGTAAATATTTATATTATAGAACGCATTAAACGGAATAATAATCGACTTGAAATTAAACCGTTAAACAATGGGGCATACTGCCGTGTGAGAAAATCTTGATGACATAGTACCAAGTGTTAAGCAAAGGTGTTCAAACACACATTAGACCTCTTAGCAACATTAATTAGGAACTAAATCTAGGCCTTCCGATAAAAAGCAGCCAGAACCCACCAACTACTTTAATACAACAATAATCGGCTTACCAGAGAGACATCAGTAATTATACATGTAACTGTGACTGATTTCCATTACAAATCATTATACAATGCTTGAAGGAGAACAAATGAGCTTTTGAATTTTCACGAGAAAATGAATACAGACTAAACAGTCCTTTATACTGTGTGCTCTGTTTGATAAATTTGAATTCTGGTATTTGCAAATGCATATGCTAGGTCTCTCCCAAATTCTACCAAACGGGTGTGACTTACACGTGCTGTTTCTTATAAGATGGTTTTTTAGATAAGAAGTAATGCTTGAGAAAGGTCAAGGATATAAATATTTTGGATTAAATTGATTTTTTTTCTCAAACTCTAATTCCTTGATATAAAAGGGCTTGGAGCAACATTTTTATGCTATGAAATTATGTAAAGATTACCTTCTGTAAATAATCAAATATTGGAAAAAAGAAGCAGCACACAAACAACCCTCAGTAGAGCAGATAGCTTCAGGTGTTTAAAAGCCCATAAAATATACTAATATAATAAATATACATGTATGATCTCCAATGATTTGTAGTTGGATGTGATTTTTATCCAAGGAGTAGTGTGTGTTTCATCCCCAAGCCTTGGCGAGGGGATTAAAACACACAACGAGTTAAACAAAGGTCATATCTAACTACAAATTATGGAAGATTCTTTATATCCCATGTTTAATGCTTCACAACCTATGTTATACACTGTTTTATATATAACACTTCACTTTATTTTACTTCATCATCACGCTAACGAAAAAAAACATTGTGATGTCATAAGTGCACTTAACTGTAGGATATGAAAAATTTATCCAATGAGTCATATTCACGGGATAAAGGGGTAAAGATGGGCTAAATAACGTACATACTTAATCTGGGGTGCCAGGAGCTCCCTAGGTCGGTAATTTATTTCACGGAAAAATATTTGATAATTTCATAAGGAAAAACATTTTAATTTAGCCAGATATTTCGGCTATGCATTATAAATAATTATAAAATTTGAAAAGTTGGTAAAATGAAATGCAAGGGGAAGAAAGAAAAAGATATGTCAATCTTCTAATATAGCACAATTGGAGACCAAAAGAGAAAAAATATATATATAATATAGGATAAAATGATAACAACTGCACATTTTAGGACAATAATAATAAAATTTCATAGTGATTATTTTAAAAAAAATATATAAAGAAGTAGAAGACACTAATTTATCGAGATTTATTTTTTAAAAAAATCAATCGGTTCATAAGAGTATACCTCTCATCTAAACAATTTTGAAACTGAAGCAAACTATTGACAAAGATATTGACGATAAAAGGAAGACGTTTACCGTGAAACACAAGAGTAGCAATTCTTCAGAATATTAGTAAAACATTTTAAAACTACTAGCTCTAATGAGCACTTAGACAATTTTAAGTCGTCAATAAGCTATGTATAATAGAGATATTTTAACTTGTGCTTTTTTGTTTTGAATATGACTCTAAAACTGCTATTCATTCATAGGAGTCACGTATAGAAATAGACAAGAATCGAAAGAAAAAAAAATTAATTTATTACTCACAATCAGGTAAATGCAGAGATATCGCATCTTGTCTTTCTTTCAGCTTCAGAACAGTTGATGAGCAGCGTGCTTCCTATACCTACATATATATCCCAAAGCTCTAAAAAGTGAATGCTATACAATATCAAGATGTTTTCAATATTTCGAATACGAATTTCTGTAATTAGCATCAAATGTTTAAAAATGGTTTGTATGTTTTGTCAAAATGTGATCCCAAGTTTGTATGTTTTGTCAAAAAGTGATCTTAAGTTACCATTGTAAACCATCTGTTTCTCTCTTTCTGCTTAAAATATCTTACAAAGAGCGATCGAAAAATGAAGTCCCTGAGATGAATGCAACCGAATTAAATCGACCCTAATTCTCAGTATTTGAAGATTGTGAATTACATTAATACCAGTTGTTTCGCATAAAATCATTATTTTTTAAGTTTTATGTTCGAAAACCATATCAGAAAATTAATCATTGAGTCAAATGCTGACTGATGTTTACATACTAATTGTTTGTCCATTATTTATACACTGTATTGATGACGGATTTTTTCGATAT
Source organism: Saccostrea cuccullata (assembly GCF_032062105.1). Lineage (NCBI taxonomy): Eukaryota > Metazoa > Mollusca > Bivalvia > Ostreida > Ostreidae > Saccostrea > Saccostrea cuccullata. Next base: position 42,096 of record NW_026930754.1, read on the forward strand.
TTCCAGATCATGACAAGGAGCACACGGCGGCAGTGACCGGTTGACAGGGAATTTTCACTCCTCCATGGCACCTGATCCCACCTCTGATGCCTTACAGGTTGTGTTTGCTCTGCAGTTATTTTGTATTGTTTTATGGATTTATGGATATTGAATACTGTTATATGCATATGTTTCATTCGATTTACGTCTTGTAAACAACTTTTTATTTGGCAAAATATATACATTATCGAAATGTCTGTTTGCAAAAATTTTATTCTCTTTAGAAATATTATAAGCAAAGATTTAATATTGTATAAACCATCAGTCGAGATGTTTTCGGCTTATAAGTACAATACAGCTATGTAAAGGGCTCCCTTACATACATCAGTCTATGAAGGGATTCGGGAGAAGAATGAAATTTGGAAAAAAATCTTGCGTATTCCGTGTTTCTCTGCTCCTACGGCGGGTGTGACCGGTCAGCATGGGATTCTTACATCTCCATGGCACCTGATCCCACCTCAGATGTTTCGGAGGTCCGTGTTTGCTCTGCTCCTATTTTGTTTTGTTTTGATATTGAACTTACTCTGTTCGTTATCTCCATATACCGTATCCCTCTCATTAAATTGTAAAAGTATAGCTGCAGTAAAGCACATTGACAAGTAAAGTTCTAGAATCGGTATTACGGAAACGTATAACCGCCTCGTGTTGTTGTTTTAGAACGCGATATCATGATATAAAAATATTGTCAAATACAATTACTTCAAGGTTTTGCGATTTAAAAAGGACAACAATCTCTGGTGAATAATACTTTTTTGATATGTTTTAGACGACTTATACACTTTGATATATCACAGTTGAATTCCTAAACAAAATGCTAAATGTCGCACTAAAATACAATGATGCAATCAAGGCTGACTATACAATCAATTCCCAGCACCACTGGTTGATTGAACCTTACGACGAACTTCAATTAATTAAATTGTATAATATATTAGTATACTTATATTCCATAACCAAATAAATATCAACAAAAACACATAATACTCGAACCAAGGATGTGCATTTCACGCAGATTTCAAATATACTTATAAAACAAGAATTAAATGATGTACAGATACTTAAAAAAACTTAATTTCACAAATCCATGAAAAGGAAATAATACTTACCGAGCAGAAGTTGATATTGCAGCCTTAATCCTTGTGTATATAGCTTGAAAACACATTAAATATAAACAGCAAAGAGACGCGCACTTCTTGTCCATCAATTGAATTCAAATTTTGACCTAGTTAAGCTGCAAACAGCTTTACTCTGCTCAGCACGAAAATTGCATAATAAGGTTATCCTGACACTGAAACTGACCAACTAAGCGAGAGGCACTCCTTATCTTATATCTCGAAGGTTTTTGGGGAGTGGATCTTAAGTAATTCTACTTGACCGGGGTCAGTGTGAAAATTGTTATGTGTTTATTTGAATTTTTTATATTTTGTGCAGAGAAAGATTATAATTATAATGATTTCTAGGGAATAAGTCACATCTAAAGATAGGATTTTAGTCCATTCATAATGATTTATAGGGAATAAGTCACATCTAACGATAAGAATTTAGTCCATTCTTAGTGAATTATAGAGAATTTGTCACAACTAACAATCTTATGTTATATAGACAAAAACCATGCAGTAGAGA
>NW_026930755.1:0-43820 GCF_032062105.1 Saccostrea cuccullata
TTTATAATAAGATTTAAAAATTTTCATGTTCATTTTTTCGTATACGTATGTTCAATACAAGTGGTCGCCGTTTTGAAGAAGTGACACTTGTAACATGCCAACCATTCCTTCTCAAAAATAAGTAGAGCAATTTCATTTTATTGGGGGGGGGGTTGGCTCTGGGGGAAATCGCATACTATAACTACTACACAGAGTACGATTTCCCCCCGAAAATTGACTCTAGTGTGGAATTTCCGTAGGGGAAATCATAGAGCCTGTTTTCCGGGGGTCCTACTATAGAGCCAGTTTTCCGGGGGGGGGGGTCTATTCTAGAGCCAGGGAAAGATATTAGGGGGAAAGTCTAATCTATAAGACCGGTACATGTTTATTATTTTTTTCTTTAAGTATACCTGAGAAGTGCATTTAAGGTTCCTAAACCCTCTGCTTGTTCGTATAAAATGTTGTTGAACTTTAAAAGTACTTGGACACAGATTTGAAGTTGTTATTTTCTCTATAGTATTACGACTTATATATTTTAATAGCATTTCACATAAAAATTAATTAAAAATCTTATTTCGTTTAAAAGATATTGAAACACGTTCAAAAGCAAAACAAACACACAATCTATTGTCAGTCCGTGCAGTTGTGGTAAGCAGACTGTGACGATTGAACGCACCCCGGTGAATTCTAAATATAAACAATAACAGAACTCGAGCCCTGTTTACAAAAACTGTGTACATAACACGAGTGTGCTCGATTTGCTAAACTCTGTACGCATCTCTTAGTTCGGAATGACGATATTTGTGAAGGTGTTTTGCTTTCTAACATTTCTACTCTGAATAAAATTATTTTTCTTGATAAAAGTTTTGATATTTCTCATTAAAACACATCAAAATTGCCACTTTTCCTAAGGACTAAGAATAAAGTTAAAATTTGTGAAAGTGCAAGGATGTGTCAATCAAACCCGCCAAAAAATTTAAAGTTTTAATAACTTTTAAATGAAATAAGATTTTTAATTAATTTTTGTGTGAAATGCTATTGAAATATATAATTCGTGATATTATACAGAAAAAATGATAAAATATTAACTTCAAATCTGTGTCCAAGTACCTTTAACGATTTTCCAAAAGAAATGTATTCTAAAAGTAAAAAAAGAAACAATTATAGCATACCTTGCCTGAAAAAAAATTGACAAAAAAAAAAAAAGTTTAACTTGGTAAATCAATAAAGGAATAATAGACATTTATATCATTTTAGGAGTTATCTGTCTTACATGTAACAGAGTATCAATGAACCTTAAATTAGAAATTGAAGATTAATTGATAATTAAATTGCATGTTCTTTTCAAGAACAAAGGACGATAATAATCTGCGAGTCTGATGACGGGGAAATCCGCTGTGAAAGCCCCAAAACACTCAAAATTGAGTCCGCCATTTTTGGTCGCACCGAACCTGAAGCTGTTGTGTGTCCATTTACTGGAACAAGTCTGGACAATACAAACTGCCGATTAGATGTGCGTGACCAGTTATCCGGCAGTTGTGATGGTGAAACCCGCTGTCCTATTCCGACTGAACTGCAAGACTTTCCTGGCGCTGCGGATCCTTGTGTGGGAACGTACAAATACGTTGAGGTTACTTACACCTGTTCTTAAGTAGTGAATCTACAGTATGTAAGAACATGAGATGAAGTATCTCTAAATAAAACATCTTTCTGTGAATTTTCCATACTTCCTTTTTTGTTTTAACATTTTTTGAATCCTTTTATAGAAGAAATATCTGAATTAATGACTACAGTTTGTTGTCTTAATTTCAATTTGTCTCGAGAAACAAATGTAACGCTCACAACGTACGTTCATATGAAATCACTAATCGTTTTATTGACCGACACTATTTCAAAGTTTCAAAAATCAATAATTTTATTGTGTTGTTATAATGTTCTCTTAAGTTTTAAAATCGGCATGGAAAGTCAAATTTTTTAATCATTAAATGCGAGACAAGCAAGTTTTTTTCGTACACGGACCGAATATAACTAAGGTCGAATCAACTTGTTACCGCTAATTTACACGCGAAAGTTCGAAAACTGAAGAGCGAAGTCAGAAGTGAAATTTGGGAAATGGCGATGAAATATTTATTTATTATGCAGTCTGGGAGAACATTTGTATGCCATTAGGTCTTTCACATGTCTTTTTAGACGATATTTTTGGTAAGAATCTTTGATATAAATTAAGTTTAAAAACATTGCACATGTTGAACCACTGCAAAAATCGTGAAATATCAATGATCAACATACATACATGTATCAGCACATGCACCTGAGCCAAATATCGAAAAATTCTATCTCTCTCTATAGAGAGAGAATTTTTCGATATATGGCTTATAATTATAGCGACTTACTGATAAAAATTCAGGTGCCTGTGGTATCAGCAATGTGGTACCAGCAGTATGCTGTGGTTCTTTCTAGCGTTTCACAGTCCAGTCCAATACGAAAAATCGTAATGTTACGAAATATCGTAATATTATTCTTATATTACTGTTTTTCGTAATATAGTTACATTACGGAAACTCGTAATATAGCAAGTTGAGAAAGACTATATTACGAGTTTTCGTAATGCAAGACAAAAAAAAGCATTGAAAGAAACTGAATGATGTTTATGGAAGTATGACGTCAGAAATACATTATGCCCCAATGGTACTAGTATCACGTGGTCATTTTGGTCAGTGACGTCTATCGAAAAGTATGGAAATGCAAGAAGAAAGTAAGAATGGTAATGGGTGAGTGAACATTTTGTTTTATTATTCTTATATAAGAATTTTCCCAAGGATAGGAACAATTTTCCATAAAATTTCAATGTATCCTCAAGCTTGTCACAATGGTCTATAATCCCCGAATTCCCTATATTTTTCCCGAAGTCTACCCTGAAAATCAGACCCTCATCTCAAACAACGAGATTTTACGAGAGATAACTTGTAAGACCCTCACTATGCTCTGAATCCGCTTGCACTTGGATCAAATGTACCAAAACAAAGAAAATACACTAACCAAACATATCCACGATATCATAATGATGAAACAAGAGACCAATAATCTCTGATGAAACATAACAAAGAGGTTGTATCAGAAAAAAGGGAAGTAACTCTTAGAAGAGTTAGAAATTGCTTATATTACGAATTTTAGTAATATTACGATTTTTCGTATTGGACTGGACTGTTTCAAGCAAGGAAAGTGATAAAAGTTCTTCTTCATTTTAATGGTAGTTATGACAAAAATAATATCTAATTCGATAAGAAATAATTTTCTGCACATGAAGTTTATGCTTTAGCTTAATCATATTGCTACTTTAATCCGAAATTCCTCTATTTATTTTCTCATGCTACAAGTATACGTTGTGACAGATCTCAACTCTACCCCTCAAACAGGGTTTTTATGCCACTGTTTTGTATAAGTACAGGGGCTGGATCATTATAATTTTGAGAATTAGTAGATTTAGGGGGGAATACATGGAATAGTATACATGTAATTAACACACATCCATTGAAATATCCAGGGATTCATGCAATTTTACCATACATGTAGTTATATGTAGACTCAAAATTTTAAGGATATAGTGTATTTATCGCTTATGGATATCATATCTTCATGTACTTTCAGATTACTACTATCCTATTGAAATGTGAAATGGAGTAATAATTTGTGTATTTCTTCATTGAATAAAGAGACATGTCATCTTTAACTGAAGAACAAAAGAGGCGAATCGAGGAAAATAAAAGAAAAGCTCTGGCTAAAAGGGCTGAAAAACGAAGTCCAGTAAAATGCGGTATTCAAAATCAAAAACAGCGAATTGAAGAGAATAGGCAAAGAGCTCTGGCTCTTCGAGCTGAAAAACATAGTCCAGTGAAAGATTGTCAGTTTAAATCTGTGAACAATTCCACAGGAAATGAAAGGAACGGTACTACATCCCAGATGACTAGCTCATCTAGTACATTTTATAATCAACAAACATGTGCCCCTAATTCTGTTAAGCAGAGACTAGCGGACTCATACAAGGACCCCGTTGCTCTAGGACAAAATAAAAACACTGTGAAAAGTGGGATTCCATGTAATAGTTACTCGAGATCTAATAACACTGGAGACTCAAACAATAACAAGACTAATGCCTCAAACACAGGACTAGCAAATAAATTTAAGACACAGGGAAATCAGTCGAAATTCAATAAGCCTGTGTCGCAAGGGTCCAGTCAAGATGCTTCCGAGGAAAAGTTAGCCAAGATCACAGAGTGTATTGCTTCGTCGGGGGGATCCACACAGACCACCCTGGGGGGAGGGACCACTGCCAAATGTCTCCTGATCTCCAGAGAGAGGTTTGAGGTCACCGCAGGGTATTACCCACCCCTCATTGACTTGTTTAAAACCATTGCAACCAAAAAATATGGTGAGTATTGTATTAAAAATAAAGTAAGTAAGCATTATCATGATTATCAATGAAAAGTTTCTGAAAATATTAAGGATTTTTCTGACATTTGAAATACATATTTGATTACAGGTTAAAGATCAACAAACTTTCAATTTCTTAGAAAAAGAATTATTTTGATGAATTAATTTATCTTGGTTTATATAGTGTAGCTCTAATCTATATTAAAATCTTTTTTGAATTGTGTAGATGCTGTTACCAGGAAGTGGTCCTTTAAGTTAGAGGATTACCATAAGCTTGGTAAGTTTCTTACAGCACTTGACCTTTGTTAAAGAGGCTAGGAGTTTGGGGTGGGTGGGGGGGTGGGTGGGTGGTTGGGATTAAATTCTTGCATGATTAACCCACCAGAAATAACTTTTCAAGGATTTTTATTTTAACTTCATTTTCTGTCTTTTGGTCATCAATATTTTCTTTGTTCCATTTGAAAACATCCTACCAGCAATTTTGTTTGATATAAACAATGTGATCATGGCTAATGGTTATCATGGTTATTGAAAGTTACCTATGAACATTCATGTATGTACATGTATATTTGGATTGCATGTACATGATTTTTGTGTACACATTACATTTAAAATCAAGGTACGAAAAGTAAATATTTACTGTAACGATGGACTACACATGACAAGCAAAATCTGTATTTTGTTTTTGGCATCTCCCTTTGTCATATTTAAAATTTTGCTTCACGTCCCTGTGTTTTATAGTTGCAGCGATGAGGTCCATGAGTCCTCAGGTCAAGCTAGTTACCCTTCCTCAGGCCATACTCTCAACCTTCCAGCAGCAACTTAAGGGCATCTACCCCGACAGAGAAATCCCAACTGCCAATCTGGACAATCTGGATCAAAGTCTCGTCAACTCTTTACTGCCTTTCCAGAGAGAAGGTGTTAAGTATGTATTTCAAAGAATTTGATTTTTTTTAAGTCAGTACCAGAATATGTTATTTTTCTGTCCAATACATCAATTATTTTTAGTGGATATGTATTTTCTTCAATACCCTTAAGGCCCACCCTTGAAGAGGAAAGAAGTTCAGATAAACAAACACCAGTCCTATATAAATTCTGAGGTCAATCTATCAATGATAAAGGTTATTTTATGAAAAAAAAAACCACCAAAAATACAACTGAAATTTTGGCAACAACTTACGGACAAGTCATGCCTTAATTCACAGTAATAAGAACATGTAAATGTATCAGATCAATCTTTTCTTTAATCAGGAAGTTTGAAATTTTGACCTTTTTCAGTTTTGGAGTCCACAAACAAGGTCGAGTTCTGATAGCTGATGACATGGGTTTGGGTAAGACGATCCAGGCGATCTGTTTAGCGTGTTACTATAGGAATGAGTGGCCCCTCCTCATTGTGGTTCCCTCCTCCGTCAGATTTGACTGGGCTCAGGTATGTGGCTGTTCTGTGTGGATCATCAATGTTACTTTGGCTGAATTTGTATTTGATATAGCTGGAACAAAACAATTTGCTCTAAAAAAAAAAAGAGAAGTCTGAAATTGTGTTCCCTAGCGATAATTCTAGAGGTGTCATGTCCATACAAAGGATCATATAATCATATATTTTGAGATCTTCTGTTAATTAGCTGTAGTATTTGTAATAGCAATGATTTTCCTAATCTCTGAGCTGAAAGTCTTGCTAGAGCAGGTGTAGTTTTGTTTTTTCACACTTTTTCTCCAAGTGCATAAGTGCATTCCAAAATGTCATAATCAAGCCCCAAATTAATTGAACTAATATTCTTTCGAAAGATCCAAGGTCCATTTGAAATATGTTGATATAAACACAGACTGAAAATACCTATCTTAGTACATTGAGTTGTGTGCTTTAAAACAATTATTTTTTTTTTACTTTTTATAAAACTAAAAAAATAATTTTTAAATGGTAATTACGCATTGAGGGAAAAAAATCTCCTTAAATCTGTTACACTTCTTTGTAATTTGCTTTTTATAATTTTAGCAACTAGAGCGCTGGGTACCCAGTCTGGATCCACAGGAAGTTTACGTTGCCATGACAGGGAAATGTAGCCTATCAGGTCACAAGGTCTGCATCCTTAGTTACGAACTCATGGCCAAGAAAGCCAAGGAACTCCTAGAGAAGAACTTCAATGTTGTCATCATGGTAAATATCTCAAGATGGAAAACTATTTTAGGTTAAATCGTGTGATGATATGAAATTTTACACTCAGTTTGAAAGTTGGTATAAGTACAATTTAAAGGTCAAGTATAATATTTTTGTGAAAATTCATAATTATTCATTATTTTCAGCCTCTGGAGCAATGTGAATGACATTCTGGGGTCTATTTATTTTTTTGTCACTAATTTCCATCACTAATAGTCGTTTAAACTTACCTGTGTGACAAGTGGATCATTTATTGTAAATCGCTTATCTCCCTTGTTGCGTGACGTCATCAGAGACAGCGTGAGATAGGAAGTGCATGCTATATTGCCGTGTTTGGAACATTATTGTTTGCGAGATGTTGCCATGTGGGCTTTTAACTGTACCAATAAATCGGAACAAGACATGAGCGTATATTTAAATTCTTACGCACCTGAAATTGAGGGAAATATGGACATTCCATTTAAAAAGAGATGGTTTTGAGCCCAGTAAACACGAAACACTATAAATATGTGCGACATTTTACATAGACCAGTTTAGGCTACATTTTAATAAATTATAAATTATCTCACGAATTTCTTGGTTTTATTTCAAATTTAAATTGCATTTTTCAATTTGACAGTTTAGGTATTTATAGCCACAATACAGATTTTAGGGAAAGTTTTTTTTTCTTGAATTCTTGTTACAGTACTCAACAAGATCACAAGTACCTGACGATTGGTTCATGTACTTTGCCCCTTCCCCCCTACTGAAAATAAAACTAAGCAAAATATACCTGAATTCCTTGTCCGTCAAACCAATACTTCGATATTTTATATTATTTTCCGCTTTTGTCAAGTTTTAGAGATTGGCCCTTTACATTAGAGCATGCACTCGGTATATATAATTATATGACTGAACATTACGCGGCGCCAAGTCAAAAGTACATGTATTTCGGCGTAAACCTCTACCATGCTGGAGTAAAAAAAAAACTAGCTATTTTCATATACTGTGAAGGAACAATCTCCAAAACTTGACTGACAAAAAATGGAAGGTGTGGTGTAATAGACAAGGAATTTATTATCTGCCAAGTTATCGTGTCTAAAAAAAAAAATCTCAGTTGGAATGGGGTATGTCCCGGAAATCCCCCCTCTAAATCCGCGCATGATATATGTTTCCGAAAATACTTACTTAAGAATGCATTCATTTACTTCCAGTTGTCCTTTTTCTAGAAAATTTTTATATTAAAATTGTTTCCATTACATATTTATTCAAACAATAAAACCTCAGTGTTCATGCACACAAGTGATTGTTCCTCAATTTTCTGCCCGCAGATTTGTTTTCCTCCAGCACTTATTTTCTCTTGTGCTGGCGTCTTGAAATAGTTACCACAAGAGCATATGAAATCAGAATGAATACTTAAAATAGTTTTGTTTTCTTTTATCTAAACTAAATTAGGGTGAAATAATGCATATTAAAATATTTTTAGAATGAAAGCGTTTAAATACTAGTATGTGACAAAGATTTTCAGGCCTGTATGAAGCAATTAATATTCGTTGAGGGGGACAACAAAGAAATGTTACTTCGGGAGGGGGGGGCAAATCAAAATTACTTGTTACGCATAAATTAAAAAGGTTCCAAACAAATGTTTAGCTACCACAGGTGCTTAGGGACGGGGAAAATTCATACCCTCTGATACTACATAGAACGTTCTGTTTTAGTATCAGAGGGTATGAATTTATAAAAGGCTTAAACTAGCCTTCTTTCCCCTTAAATTTTGGATTTTTAGGTTGTAATACTTTATGAATATATCACAGGAAAATATTATTTTAAAGTAAAAAAACCCAATGGGGTACGGAACAACCGAGGGGGGGGGGGTTCCAAGCACCTGTGATAGCTACATCTTCGGATTCCCACGGATGATATATATCCGACGATGACGTAATTTCTGTTGTTCCGTTCATTGTTCATTATAGTACACTTAACATAAAAAAAATCGCCGTGTGCCCAGTTCAAACGGCTATGCAATGTAAAAAAAAGAATTCTATACTTTTTCACTATGTAAAAGTCCTGGTCCTATATGATGAATAAGAAACAACACATAAAATCAATTTTCCGCAGTTAAATATTTTTTGCAGAAATATTGAGCACACTCAGTAAAAGGCATTAAAAACAAATTACATGTATGTACATTCGTTAGCTTCTGCGATGATCCCTTGTCAGTTGTGTTATTTTAATTTCCACTTTCACCCTTACCGGCTTCGGACAAAACAGAATCGGTCAAAGAAGAATAATCAATTTGCGTACTTCCTTGACTCAAATATACAAAGCCTATTCTTCACAGACAGATCTACGCATAACTCTGATATATCAACATTTCTGTTCCCCAAAATTTGCCATAATTTTAGATAATCAATAGCACTTTTTACTGTACTTATGTAACTAGATTTTGTCGAGTGTCTCTAATGACGTCATAAAAAGGGGAAGTAACTCTATTGACGAACGTTATTTTTAGCGATATTTGAACAGGTAAATAAAGAAAACAACGAGGTTTAAAATTAAATGAAATTTGTAATTCCTTCTTTTTAACCATTGTTTACAACATATATTATATACAAGTATATCTATTTCCTTGATATTTGACCTTTAAACATTTCCCTTATTGAATTCTAGCTCATTTAAATGTACATGTATTTTTTAATCATTTAAAGCATAAAATGCTACATTACAAATTTAGTGTAAGTAGGGGACTTTCGATGTGCTGTTAGCTTAACAAGTTAAATTGCAATATGACGATTATTTTAGCACATTGCTAACTTCATAGCCTTGAATATCATTAACATGCACACATAAATCTGCAATAAAAGTGTACATATGTAAAATGCAAAAAAAAAAAAAAAAAATTGTACAGGTCACAACAGAAAATTCAACTTGATGACTTACGTGACTGTGTACATGTATAATAATATGCTGCACTCTGGATAAAGGGCAATAACTCTTAATTACAAACGAATACATTCATGGACCAAAACTAAATTGAAGTAAAATGGATTTTGGTAATTTATACTGTAGCCTTATTAAAATGCATAATTCATTCAGATTCAAATACACGTTTACTTTCAAAGTATATTATTGAAATATAACTTTATTATGAATTCATTTGCATTTTTACATGTCTTAATTAGGATGAATGCCACTTGTTAAAGAATTTCAAAACAGCAAGATGTAAAGCAGCCATGCCAATTCTTAAGGTAGGTTTAATAAAAAGTGCAGAGTAAACCTTCTCAGTTCTCTTACTGTAAAACTTGTTTCAAGCTGTCCTTTTATATCAATACATTTTCATTAATTTACATCTCAGTAGCTTCGTTGTGACATCAAAACTGTGTTTCAGTGGAGCCTTTGTAATTCTGAAACATGTGTTCTGGAAAGAAATTTCTGGGTTTATGAATTTTTCAGATTTTTGAAATTCTCTTGCTTTTTTGAAAGGTATGAAAATAATAGAGGATATTCAATGTTTTGTAGTTGAATATGGAATTTATTTCGCAAGTGGGACAGGATTCTTGATATTTTCACGAGTGCGAAGCACGAGTGAAAATATCAAAAAATCCTGTCATATTCAACTACAAAACACTGAATTTTCTGTTTATTACGTTAAAAAAAAAATCTTTAATTTTTCCTTTGCCTCTGTCTTTTTGTTATACTGTAGGCTCGTGATGTCATAGTTGAGCGGTTGAGACGTCATAGCTATGTGAGGTGAAAATACTGTAAACATGGATTTAGCAACATATTTTTCGTAATTTTGACACTTTTATTCGCTGTCAGAATGGTTTCTTTATTTCCACCTGTCTTATATTAGGTCAAGGAAGATTTTTATTAAAACAATCTTCGTTATGGGAAGGGAAATCAAGAGTTTTCCCGCACTTTTGATATTCGTCACAATGTAACAAGATATCATTTTGATATCCTTTCACACCGTGACAGGATATCATTTTTATTCAATGAATAAATTACAGTATTTCATGGTTAAAAATGTAATAAAGTTGTGTCTTTACTTTGCAAAAAGAACTCAACTTTAGATTCCTGGAGCTCTGCTGCATAATGTATTAATAGGCATGAATTTATACTTAAATGTATAAAAATGACATTTAATTCAATTTCATTGTTGATTTATTACTTTTTATTGTAGGCCTCTAAACGTGTGATCCTTTTGAGTGGAACTCCTGCACTATCTCGGCCCCAGGAACTTTACACCCAGATCTGTGCAATCAAGCCCTATATGTTTCAGTACCAGGATTTTGGGGTTCGCTACTGTGATGGGAAAAAGGTGGGTAGTAAATTTTAGCTGTAGCTTAATTATCATAAATGATACTTATTCTAAGTGAAATTTTTTTAAAAAATTTAATATTTAAATTAATAGAAATTGGATATTTTATAGGATACATTAAAAAGTAAGGCGAGAGGAAAGTATTGACTCTACTATTGTCTTTATTTTCAGAATCCTTGGGGTTGGGATTTCTCGGGATCTTCCAACATGGAGGAGCTACAAATTCTGTTGGAAGAAAGCATTATGATCAGGTCAGTCTAGAATGATGTCTTATTTTAAAAGAATGGTATAGGTACTGTAAACCAACTTTTATTCGCTTGCGAGAAATTTTCGCGAAGTTCGCAAGAGTTTCGTCATCGCGAATTTTTTTTACCGCGAACAGATCCAAAGTCTATATGCCTATTAACAACATATCCAAAATCGGCTTGATCGCGAAAATTAATCGTCACAAACTAGTTTACCCCCGGTAAATCGCGAAATAAAGTCGTCGCGAATAAAAGTTGGTTTACAGTATATTTACTTAGTAAAATACCTTATAAGCAGAATTCTTGGCAAGGATGTAATTTAGGCATTATAAGCAAGGGTGCTGAGATTGCTAAAATACAGTTTTGCATTAGATTTTTATGTTCTTGGGTGTGTTTCAGGAGATTGAAGAAGGATGTGCTGACCCAGTTACCAGACAAGGTGAGACAGATGGTGCTGTTAGATCCCGGGTCCGTAAAGACCACCAAACAAATGGAGCAACAGAGCAAGACCATGGAGCTCAAATCTCTCAAAGTAATATAAATATTCATTACAACAGGGGCGTAGCAACAGGGGGGCCTACCCCCCCCCCCCCCACTTTTTTTCCCAACTTTACCTTTACTATTGAAAATGTCCATTGTAAGGTTGTTTGGCCCCCCCCACTTCTTACCACAGTATAATGATATGAAGGAAAATATAGTGGTATGTGCAAAAAAATTGGAAGTGAAAGGAAGTTGGCCTAGAAAAAAGTTTTTTTTTTTGTTTGTCAACTTTTACAGGTAAGATAAAAAAAATTTCTCTGGTTGGCCCCCCCCCCCCACTTTCAAAAACGATGCTACGCGCCTGTACAAGGCTACATTGAATGCTTGTTTTTAGCTCTACAGGCCAGAGACCAGTTTCAAGTCCCAACTGCTACTTTTCTCTTCCTATAAGTCCAAAGTAGAGCTACAGTCTGGACAGAAACTTCTGGTCTCCCATTATTATAAGCATTTGCCATTGCGCTATCCTACATACATGTATGTATCACCTTTTAATACTCAAATGAGACAATGAATATGTTTTCATTATGTTATAATTTTTATACAGGGAATGGAAAGAAGAGGAGCTCTTTTGGAGTATTTCCATCATACAGGGGCAGCCAAAATTAAAGCTATCAAGTAAGATCTGATCTCTATATGCAGGCAAAAGTTGTTTGTATGTAAATTCCCTCCTGAGAATTTTTCACTCATATGGAGATGCCACCACTTGCTGGTGGAGAGCTGCAAATTTTGACGTAAGCTAAAATAGCACTTGGTTCCATTGAGCAGTTAGGAGTGTTTTTTGTGCCAGCACCTACTAGGACAAGGGACATCTGTTTATACTGTCTGATTCAAAGGACCAGTCTCCACATCTCACAATGGGATTTGAACCTGCTCCATAAGGACCAAACCTCTTGCTTTGCGACTTGATCAAATGCTCTTACTGCAGCACTACTCTCAGGCAAAAGTAAAAAGTAAATATTTCAAGTTATTCTATTGAATGAAATGTCAGATGACCTTTTTAAGGTCATGAGAGTGACTAGAGTGACCTGATGCTATTTGTTTTAATCTTTCAACGTCCATCAACATCTTCATCCCTGGAACAGCGGATGCAATTTTAACCAATTTTGGCTAGGAAACAGAAATATTTTTTATCTTTTGGCATCCTTGGGGATTGAAACCTGCGACGTTAGGATAATTTTTTTGCTCTGCAGCCCTTCTAGAGTAAAACACATTATTTCCTGTGTAGCTTGTAACACGAGCTTTGATTGGTTACAAAGTCGGATGTAAATATCAGTGAACCCGACTTAAATCGGGTGTAAATAAAATGTGACGTCACAATGCATACTTTCTCTATGATAACAACCAAATAACATGACGTCACTATATACACTGTAGGACGTTGTAAATCATACATCGATAGTTTGATACAGAGTTTTATGAAGAATTATTTGGGTACATGGGAAATAAATTCGTTATCCAGGTCCTATCAAGGGTGAACCTTGAATTACCACAGGTTGTATTCCATACACCCTTTGGCCTTAGGGTGTAGGGAATAAAACCTGGGGTAAATCCCCGTACACCCTTGATTGAACCTGGATAACTAATAAAGCCTTGTAGTTATCTCAGAAAGGGTTTTAAATTGAATGATAATTTGTTTCCTTATTTACAGAGACTATGTTTTGGACTTGTTGGATTCAGACAAAAAGTTTTTGATCTTTGCTCATCACCAGGAAGTTTTGGATGCCATAGAAACCGCTGTGGAATCAAAGGTGAAAATACACAAGGGAATATGTAAATACTTAATAAAAAAAGGGGAGGTGGCAACAACTTCCGCAAAAAATTTGTTTTATATCATGACATTTATTTATACTTTGTCTGAACAGTACAGTTTCTTCTTAGCTCCCAAAATATTTATATGAGGACATTTATTTTACTTTGAACAGTACAGTGTCTTAAAAAACCTTACATTTTGTTGTCTGCTGAATTATCTCCATGTGAAATATTTAAAAGGCATCAGATATTAAAATAGGAGTCTAATTTATAAAATTGCAAATGTTATTTTTATCTTTGTTAACATTTATATTTTGGCAGATAGAGAAAGGTTACATCAGAATTGATGGAAAAACCACGCCAGAACAAAGAAACTTCTTCTGTAAGAAATTTCAGACAAAGGACTCAATTCGAGTAGCCATTTTGTCTATTTGTGCTGCCAATGCTGGTCTTAACCTGTCAGCTGCAAGTCTTGTGGTGTTTGGAGAACTTTTCTGGAACCCTGGGGTAAATTGTGCTATTTTATTATTTTAAGTCCAGCTGAATA
The DNA here is from genome assembly GCF_032062105.1 of Saccostrea cuccullata. NCBI lineage: Eukaryota > Metazoa > Mollusca > Bivalvia > Ostreida > Ostreidae > Saccostrea > Saccostrea cuccullata. Next base: position 13,947 of record NW_026930755.1, read on the forward strand.
TGTTAAATGTCCATAAAACCCTTTTTTCTGTGAATTTGTTTAATTTTATGGTACAAAAATGGTGATCCTGGTTCAGCTAAGTGATTTCACAATATTAAATAAATCTATTTGACTAGAAAGATCTTATTGCATTATTAATTAACTGCATTTTAAAAATGCAATGGCATTCCATGTAATTCATTATGGTGAAACTTGTTTAATTAAGATGTTCTTGTCTATTACAATGTAAACTTTAAATACCCTTTAGTAAACTCTGACATTCTTTATGTTGTGTAATCTAGAATTTTGTTAAGTCTGGCAAATATCCATGGAAGCAATGATATCTAGATCATCTTACTGTATTAATATTGTTTGGGTCACAGATTTTGGTGCAGGCTGAGGACAGGGCACACAGGATGGGACAAAGAGACATGGTCAATGTCCACTATCTGGTGGCCAGGGGGACTGCTGATGACCACGTCTGGTAACTATTCATATAAAGCTTATCTTCCATCCCAGTAATTTATTCTTTGCAAAATTGGAATTGATATAAATATATAAAGTGTACCAGAATGTAAATGTATAAGCCCCCTAATTTTGTAATGGGTTTAAGGACTTACACTATTTCAAAATGAAATTTCAGAGCTCATTTAAGGGTTTATGTTTATTTATGCTTTACATTGACTTTGTTGGTGTACATACATGTGCAGTTTATTACTATCAGTGTTATGTGTGCATTACAAAAATGATTGTTATTTTTGGGAAGGGGGATATTGCTACTTGAGGTATGGTGTTCACAGAATCTGTTTCTTTTATTATTAGGCCACTTGTGCAAAAGAAATTAGAAGTGCTGAGCAAGGCAGGGCTCAGTAAAGAAGACTTCTCTGCTGCAGACACCAAACATATAACTGTAATAATTACATCAAATAATTACATAAAGCAAGCACTGTTATACTTTACATGTAATAACATTACATTAAAACTTTAACTGTATAAATAAGGAAAATTATAGTTGAAGTAAAACCTGAAAAAAAGCACCTGAGCTAACCATAACTTTGTTGAGAAAATGTTCTCTCATTTCTTGTGATTTAAATTTTGTCATGTTCTTGGTGTGTAAACACAGTTGGAATGTACATATTAATTTTGCAGGATTCCAAACAGACAGACTTGATGCAGTTCTTTGAGGAGAGTTTTATGGAGGAGAGTGTTCTGGAGACATCACTTGAAGAAGACAACCAATCAAAACCTGCGGATGAAAAATCATCCAATAAAAATCAAGAAACAAATCAGAAACTGACCAATCAAAACTCAAGAGACTCTAAATGTAGGTGAAAGTAATTCTAACTGTCGATTGGTAATGGTATTATTCTAATAAGATGTCAGACTGTCTGAACAAATTTTACATTTTTTGCACAGATCAACATTTTTAGGTCACCTGAGTAAACTCGGGTGACCTATTGCTATCCGTTTTCGTCTGTCGTCGTGCGTCGTGTGTTAACATTTGAACATTTTCAGCTTCTTCTCTGCAACCACTGAACCAATTTTAACCAAATTTGGCACAAAGCATCTATGGGTGAAGGGGGACAAAAATTGTGAATTTCATGATCTCTGCCCCCCTGGGGCCTGAGGGGTGGGGCCAAAACCACTAAAATTAATGCAATCTTTAAAAATCTTCTTCTTTACTCCTGGACATCAAGCAGTCAAACTATTTGCATACAGTACCGACCAGACCCAACCTGACACAAAGCAGTCCCAGAGCAGTCCCGGGGACTGCTTTCTGGGACTGCTAAAGCAGTCCCACAGCGGTCCCAGAGCAGTCCCACAGCGGTCCCAGGGCGGTCCCACAGCAGTCCCAGAGCGGTCCCAGCAGTCCCAGCGGTCCCAGAGAGCAGTCCCAGCAGTCCCAGAAAGCAGTCCCAGCAGTCCCAGTGGGCGGGGTTTATTAATTTAATGGGCGGAGCTAACTCAGAAATGAGATTTCCAATAAACAATGGAACTATAAAAGGCAATAGAAATTGATTCTGGGTAGTTGGCCAGGAATCCTTACATGTACGCGAAGGTCATTTATGAACAGAACATGTACGCGCATAAAAATTGAAATAATTTAATATTTATTGGAGGAAGAAGGCTTTCACATTTACATGTATATACATATCAATAACACTGAACATGAATATTTTACACAATTCTTTGGTATATTAATAATTCTTCTGTGATTGATACTTGTTCCCATATTAATTTTTTTATAAAGAAAATTAAACATGAATTAATTATTTTCCACCAGAAGAGGCTTTGAATAGATCTTATTATTATATGGCCAATTTTGACTTAGTATCGGGATATTTTAAAGTTAGAGTTTTCTTAAGTATTGGGGCTTTTAAAAAAATTCGATCTTTGCTAATTTTGCCAAGTATTATTTTTCAGTCATGATTATTTTACTGACATGTCAGTTTAATTATCATTAATGCCTAGTTCTATAAAATTCAGTTTTAGTGTTTTATTTGTAAATGTTAGAGTGTACATCTGTAAATCACCAGAATGGAAGCTTCAGATTATGTTCAAAATTAATTAATCCCGAAAGAAAATTATACACATTTCATTTATCACATTTTTTTCGCATTAGATAAATTGAAGTTAGGGTCATTGTTTACCAGCATGTTCAATGATGTGTAACACTGATACAAATACCCAAATCACATGTATCGATTTTTCTGCCCAAAGGCGATTGAAACAATGGGTGTTGATACCATCTTAGAACCATTAAATCGGCCAGGTAAACACTAGCAAAACAAAAGAGAAATAAATCACAATTCCCAGTATTTTCATTTTTATTTTAAAAATAAGTATACTCTTTTAATAACTTGTTTATTAATTAAAAGCTACCGGTTATTCATTAATTCCCTAATGATTATTCACATAGTTTATGTTACGGGAGAAAGGTAGAATAATTTTATTTCATGGTCATTTAATAAATTATTGGGTTTTCTTTGAGGTTTACATGGAATACTCTTTTTTTAGCGTGGTCCTTATAAAATGTGTAGCATTTTTAAAAAATCTTATATCTAACTGTAATGATTATTTTTTTATAGTACCAATGCAAATTTTGAGTACGTATTAAAATTTAACATTAAATAATTAAAAAAGGCCCACATGTAGCTATTTCTTCTCATGAACTTGTAGTTTATATTTAGGGATAAAAATTTTCTCATGAATTCCTTATTTATCAACTTTATTTTTTTTTTGATTTATTCTTAGTACACATTAATTTGTGTACCGTAAGTATACAGTCCCTGAAAATATGAATTAACTGTAATAATCTCTACTTATTAAAAGAATGTAAGAAATCCTTGCTTATTAATTAAAACAGTTTAAACTCCTCTCTGCTGCAAGTAAACAAAACAACAGGCAGCCTGCAAATTCAGAATACACAAGGGGCGGAGCTATCATGTCACTCAGAACCTTTTTCACACATGAGTGAACAAAGCAGTCCCAGAAAGCAGTCCCAGGGGCAGCTGGGACTGCTGGGACTGCTTTTCATAGCAGTCCCAGAGCAGTCCCATAGCGGTCCCAGAGCAGTCCCACAGCAGTCCCAGAGCGGTCCCAAAGCAGTCCCGGGGACTGCTTTCTGGGACTGCTTTGGTGTCAGGTTGGGTCTGGTCGGTACTGTATTTGTAATCAGCATTGAGTCCTCTACCGAAATTGTGAAATTCATGACCCTGGGGTCAGGGGTTCTAGTGCTAGGGCGGGGCTAAATAAGTATATAGTGAAAATGCATTATTTCTTTGAAAATCTTCTCTGCTCCTGGATATTAAAAAAACCAACTAAGTACATAGTTATGATGAGCAAGAGTGCCTCTACCAAATTGTGAATTTTATGGCCCCAGGGTCAGGGGTTCTGGTGTTAGGGTGGGGCTCTATTGATTATATAGTAAAAATACATGATTTCTTTGAAAATCTTCTTCTCTGCCCCTGGGTATTAAATAAACCAAGTAAGTAAATAGTTATGATGAGCAAGAGTGCCTCTACCAAAATTGTGAATTTTATGGCCCCAGGGTCAAGGGTTCTGGTGTTGGGGGAGGGGGCTCTATTGATTATATAGTGAAATTACATGAATTCTTTGAAAATCTTCTCTGCTCCTAGATATTAAATAAACTAACTAAGTGCATAGTTATGATGAGCAAGAGTGCCTCTACAAAAATTGTGAATTTTATGTCCCCAGCATCAATGGTTCTGGTGGGGAGGGGGGGAGGACTTTATTGTTCATAAAGTGAAAATACATGAATTCTTTGAAAATCTTCTTCTCTGCTCCTAGGTATTAAATAAAATAACTAAGTACATAGTTATGATAAGCAAGTGTTCCTCAACCAAGATTGTGAATTTGATGGCCCCAGGGTCAAGGGTTCTGGTGTGGGGGGGGGGAGGGGCTCTATTGATTATATAGTGAAAATATGTGAATTCCTTGAAAATCTTCTTCTCTGCTCCTAGGTATTATATAAACTAACTAAGTGCATAGTTATGATGAGCAAGTGTGCCTCAACCAAAATTGTGAATTTAATGGCCCTATCATCAAGGGTTCTGGTGTTGGGGGGGGGCTCTATTGAATATATAGTGAAATTACATGAATTCTTTGAAAATCTTCTTCTCTGCTCCTAGGTATTAAATAAATTAACTAAGTGCATAGTGATGATGAGCAAGAGTGCCTCAACCAAAATTGTGAATTTTATGGCCCCAGGGTCAAGGGTTCTGGTGTTGGGGGGGGGGGGGGGCTCTATTGATCATATGGTGAAAATACATGAATTCTTTGAAAATCTTCTTCTCTGCTCCTAGGTATTAAATAAACTAACTAAGTGCATAGTTATGATGAGCAAGAGTGCCTCTACAAAAATTGTGAATTTTATGGCCCCAGCGTCAATGTTTCTGGTGCGGGGGGGGGGGGGGGGGGGGGGGGGGGCTTTATTGATTATAAAGTGAAAATACATAAATTCTTTGAAAATCTTCTTCTCTGCTCCTAGGTATTAAATAAACTAAGTAAGTGCATAGTTATGATGAGCAAGAATGCCTCTTCTAAAATTATGAATTTCATTGCCCCAGGGTCTGGGGTTCTGGTGTTAGGGTGGGGCTCTATTGATTATATAGTGAAAATACATTAAATATTTGAAAATTTTATTGTCTGTCTCTGGGTATGAAGCAGATGAACTACCTATATAGTTATGATGAGCAAGGGCCCTAATCTTGCAGAATTGTGAATTTCAAGGCCCCAGGGTCAGGGGTGGGGTGGGGGGGGGGCTCTACTTATATACTGAAAATGAATTAATTGTTTGAAATCTGGTCCTTTGTATTTATAAAACATTTATTTACTTTTTGATAGGCAATTTTAAGGGTGCCTTTTAAAAATTTGTGCAACCTAGGGTCAGGGGTTTATGTCAGAGTGTTAGGGGCACTACTGATTATTGATGAATATTACTGATTAGTTGGAGTGCATTTTTGTTCCCCTACCCTGCGTATGGGTATTTAGTAACCAAGCTAAGCAACTGCTAAGTTTATTGTTATGATGATCAATGGTGCCCTTTCAAAATTGTGAATGCCATATAGCATCTGGCTTAAAACATGAATCAAATTCAGTACACTGTAACTGGAAAGTTGTTGCATTATGCTCAGGTGACCTATAAGGCCCGTGGGCCTCTTGTTAAGATAAAGCTACTCTGCAGTTAATTTTATTTTGCAGTTTTTTTTTCTCACTTTCCAAAAAACAAAATTGTGGAAATTCATTATATTAGATAAAAAAATGTTTTGTTCTTGAATTATTTGAATGTTTTTTTTTCAGTGTCAGTTAAGCCAGTGAAGCCCAAATCAGAGCAGTCCTTATTTAATTACTTTGGTGCTAAAAAAGACAGTTCAGATTCCAAACCAGGAACGTCTTCTGTTTCTAAGGACTCTGTGATAGACAATATTGAAGACGATCTTTTATTTGATGATGATGAATGGTTAGAGGAAATGGATGAACCCAAAAATAAGAAATTAAAATGTTGACCTGGGAAGGTGTTGTGAATAAAAGTTAATGCATGTCATTTTCATTTGTATTTATGCATTTAAAGATCACATGGCTATCAAATTTATTACAGTTCTTTCTTATATATTTAAATTTTAACAGTGTTAACTTATTCAGAAACGCAGTGCATTTTTTTTTTAAGTCACCTCAGTAAACTCAGGTGACCTATTGCTCTCGGTTTTCGTCCGTCGTCGTGCGTCGTATGTCGTGTGTTAACATTTGAACATTTTCAGCTTCTTCTCTGAAACCACTGAACCTATTTCAACCAATTTTGGCATACAGCATCTATGGGTGAAGGGGAACAAAAATTTTGAATTTCATGGTCCCTACCCCCCTGGGGCCTTGGGGGTGGGGCCAAAACCACTAAAATTAATGCAATCTTTAAAAATCTTCTTCTTTACTCCTGGACATCAAGCAGTCAAACTGTTGGTATGACTGTAATCAGTATTGAGTCCTCTACCAAATTTGTGAAATTCATGGCCCCAGGGTCGGGGTTCTAGTGCTAGGGCAGGGCTCTATTGATTATATAGTGAAATTGCATTAATTCTTTGAAAATCTTCTTCTCTGCTCCTGGGTATCAAATAAACAAACTAAGTACATAGTTATGATGAGCAAGAGTGCAGAGCTGTTTACTCTTACGATTTCGCCGTATTTTTTACGGGTATATAATCGAAAATACGTCTCACGTTTTGCTGTTATGAAAATACGGAAATACGTTTGTTTGGGATATAGCAGTTAGTTTTCATTATGATCTGTTGAAATATGGCTGATAGAATGTCGACTTTGCTGAAATCAACAACAATCATTGACAATCAATCGTTATGATCTGGTCGCTCGCGTGGCGCATTGGTTAGAGTACCTGCCCAGTAAGGACTTGCTCCTTACGTCGAGGGTTCGATTCCTACTTGTGCGACCTGGATACCGGTCCTTCAGATCAGACCATATCATCCGCAGTAGGTGCTAGCACGAAACAGACCCTTCCCTGCTCGATGGCCTTAAGTACTGCGTTATGTACAAAATTTGCAGCTCCACCGGCAGGTGGTTAAAAAAATCTTGAGAAAGTCATTATACAATTAATCAATCATCGTTTTGATCTGTCTCAGTTTCACGCCTTTTACATGTTATCACAACAAAAAAAATTTCAAGCACATCAGTGATTTTGAGTTGTTAAACATATTGTGGTTTAAAAATGACAAAGAACATGTTATTTAACCATGTTCAAGTTATCAACAAGCAGTCGTTTTCTATTTATATACGTAAAACCAATGGACAACGAAATCTTACTGGCAAATGTTAAATCTCACGGACAAATCTAATCAAAAATACTGAGAGACGACGATAAGGGTAAACAGGTCTGAGAGTGCCTCTTTCAGATTTGTGAATTTTATGGCCCCAGGGTCAGGGGTTCTGATGTTAGGGCAAGCTCTATTAATTATATAGTGAAAATGCATTAATTCTTTGAAAATCTTCTTCTCTGCTCCTGGTCATCAAATAAACAAACTAAGTACATAGTTATGATAAGCAACAATGCCTCATCCAGAATTGTGAATTTTATGGCCCCAGGGTCAGGGGTTCTAGTGCTGGGGCGGAGCTCTATTGATTATATAATGAAAATACATAAATTCTTGGAAAATCTTTTCCTCTGCTCCTGGGTATCAAATAAACAAACTAAGTACATAGTTATGATGAGCAAGAGTGCCTCATTCAGATTTGTGAATTTTATGGCCCCAGGGTCAGCGGTTCTAGTGCTAGGGTGGGGCTCTATTAATTATATAGTGAAATTGCATTAATTCTTTTAAAATCTTCTTCTCTGTTCCTGTGTATTAAATAAACTAACTTAGTACATAGTTATGATGACGAAGAGTGCCTCTTTCACAATTTTGAATTTTATGGCCCCAGGGTCGAGGTTCTGGTGTTAAGGCTGAGCTCTATTGGTTATATTATGAAAATGCATTTATTCTTTAAAAATCTTCTTTTCTGCTTCTGGATATTAAATAAACAACATAAAGTACATAGTTATGATGAGCAAGAATGGCGCCTCAACCAAATTTGTGAATTTTTACGTCCCCTGTGTCAGTGGTTTTGCCATTTGCTTTAGGGAAGGGGGGGGGGGGGCTCTTTTGATTATATAGTGAAAATACATTAATTCTTTGAAAATCTTTTCTTTTGCCCCAGGGTATTAAATTATGCCAATGATCTAAGTATAAGTTGTATGTATATATTTTTGATGAAAAAAGGTGCATCTAGCAAAACGGTTAGTTTCATGCCCCCCCCCCCCCCTGGGTCAGGGGTATGGGGGGTTTACATAGTCTGAAAATAAATTAATGCTTTAAAATCTGCTTTTTAGTATTAATCAACTATTTATTATGAAATAAAATTTATGATAAAATTTCCAACATTTTGAAATAAATGGCCCCAGGGTTAGTGGTTCTTTTGGGATGAGGTGCATAACTGGTTATAAAGTGAAAATGATTTTCTCTTTGTTACTCTGATCTACGTCTGGGTATTAAGTAACTAGAAAAAGCATGCTAAGTTATAATTATGATAAGCAATAGTGCCTTTTTCAAAATTATGAATTTCATGGCCTCTGGTTTAAAACACGAAATAAATTCAATTGTCAAAAGTTGTTACATGATCCTCAGGTGACCTATAAGGCCCGTGGGCCTCTTGTCTTTCAAAATTGGCAGAGGGTATTTCTTGAGTATAAAGGATACATTTTAACAAACTTAAAAACAGACATGGAAAAAATATTCTGGCCTCCTCTCCAAATGTATTATATTTTCTATTTGGGGTTTATTTATGTTTTAAGTGCAGTGAGTGCTTATCATCCATAGATGTGTCTTGACTTTGAACCAAGGTCATTCTGAAAAGTTGAAGGTCACTTGCAGAAAAAGAAAAAAAATTTTATCTGAAGAATCATTAGCAGCTCATACTTGGACAGATATTACAGTGAAAACTGTCTAATCCGACACCTGAATAATCCGACACACTGTGAATTCCCATTCTAGTATTTTCCTTGTTTTTAACACTGTGCAATCTGACACCCTGTCTATTCTGACACAAAATTTGTCTCCCGGTGCATGTCGGATTAGACAGGTTTCACTGTAATTGCTTTTTACACTGGAGTAAGCCATGACCTTCACCCAAGGTATTCCTAAAGTTCAAATTCACTGACAGAAAAGCAAAAAAAAAAAAAAACCATTGTCTGGACTTTCACCTTGTACAGGGATTTGTCATGATTTAATCCAAGATCATTCAAGCAAGGTCAAGTTCATGAAAGATAAACTGAATATAATTATACGCCCGTCTTCAGACAGGACGTATTATGTTATAGGCTTCGTGTCCGTCCGTCTGTCCGTCTGTTAGCTTTTTCGTTTCCGGCTCATAACTTTAATACTATTAGGCCTAGGATTATCAAACTTTGTCATCTGATGCGTCTTGGGTAGAAGGTGTGTCGCGCACAAAAAGTAGGTCGCTCTGACCTTTAATTAAGAAGTTATAGCCAAATATGGAAAAATCCTTTCCGGCCCATAACTAGAAAACTATTAGACTCAGAGTCATCAAACTTGGCCAGTTTATGCATCTTAGGTAGAAGGTGTGTCGCGGCCTATTTCAAGGTCACTGTGACCTTTAGTTTAAGTGATTTTTTTAAAAAAACTAAGTCTTTAAAATTTTAAATTTCATAATCCTAAAAAATGTAAAAATATAGTTGTATCCTTGTTTAAAAATGTTAAATCAAGTAAAAACTTATTTTTTCATTATATGCTTTACAGCAATCTTAACAAATGTTAATGTTTTGAGAGGAATTCAGTTTGTCCCATGGGCATAATTATCAAGCACTGGTCAAGAAGAATTTTGATAGCAGAAATTTGCATGTCAAATTAGAGAGAAATTAATGAGTTTATTGTCAGGAGCTAACTGGTAGTCTAAGAGCATCTCTGATCATGCAGCTGTCATCTTAATTTATCTCTTGGGAGTTGGGCAAAAAGAAATGGCCTCATAGTTGCTTGTGTTAATTAAGAGTTCTTGATGGCTATAGTCCAGATAAAGATCTTTCAATTGGTGTAATGTAATTAAAACAAATTGATGTTTAATGTATGATTAAAACTAAATTAGTATTGTATAATATAATGAAAACTAATTATACATGTGTTCATTGAAATAAAATTACCGGGGTACATTTCAATTTTTATATATTTGCAACAAATTGCAGTCACCATGCCTCACTTAGAATTTTATAGTCTAAAGAATAATTTATTTTTGATTTTTTTTATTAGACTGTAGCATTTCCATTATTCCATTAAATATGCAATAAACAATTTAAGCTGCAGATGGATATTTGTTAAGTTCTAACACAGCCAGTTTAGAATTATATGTATTATTTGTTATAATTAATCCCTACACTGTAAGTTTCTTAGGGATGTATGTACAATATTTTAAACATGATAAGAAATGGAAATTAGATCATTGAAATCTGTGTCAGTCTGTTAATCAAGGTTATCTGATTTTCTTGCACCCCAACCAATTTATGATTATTGAACAATATATTTGACGGGCGTATCATGCTGTGGCGGGGCACTTTATTCTTTTCTGTTGTAACTTTGCAATTGAAAATCATTGGAAGCCTGAAGTTGGGAGACAGATCATTTATGACCTTAAGTATACCATGAACTCATGGCCTTGACCAGGTCATTCCAGCAAGTTCAAGGTCTTTGGTATTAAAAGTGTAAAATTCATAAAAGGCTCATTTTCTAGAAAAGTACAAGTTTATCTACACAAAGTTCAAACCCGTTTTTTCTCTCCATTGACAGGTTTTCTTTTGTGTTGATTAGAATGGGAATTAATTAATTGTTTGTGGTGTGACCAGAGACATATGAATTAATCATATTGAATGTTATTAATTTTTCCTTCCAATAAATGCAATAATCATATTGAATGTTATTGATTTTTCCTTCCAATAAATGCAATAATTTCCATTAAGCCTGAACATTGCAGTGAATTATGCACTATTAAGGGTTAAACGCGTACATGTACGCGGGGTGTAAAACTAATTATTGGAAGTATTTCATAATTAAAAAAAAAACGAATTGTCATTTTCTGCGAATATTTTTTTTTTATTATATTTCTCATGATGATAATTATCTAAGTTATTATCGTACATGTATATTTATGATACCTTCTTTATGGTACTTTACTGTCAGACTCTTCATTAAAAACGATATTTAAGATAATTTAAGAAATCCTCACTTACCGTTTTAGTATTTTATCAATAATACGAATATTTTTCAACATGCTGTCAACATACAGTTATGTTGCAATTTGCCCCATAGAATCAAAATATACTTTTCTCTATATGGAAAGTTAAAAAGGTCTTAATTATATAATTATTTATTAATTAGTGATGAAAAGACGATTACAATTCACATTTATATCACAGAATCTGTGATTTTTTTTTTTTGGACAAAAAAGCCTTTAATGTTGAATGTTTTGTTAATTCTTACAAGTGAAAAAAATCTCCATTTTAATGCATTTAGTTCAAATTCATGTGCCTTTTGAGCGACACTGGACTGTACATTTTTCTTAACTTTTCGAAAGTGGCCATAGCAACGGAACAGTTTTAGTGCTCAATTTAATCCCTCTTTGGACAACATTGAAAGGAATTAACGTATTTCTGACCCAGTTAAACGCTATTTGTATTTTCAATATCCTGACCGAATTATAAGATGTAAATTTTAGCCTCTGAATGTCTGTTATTAGATAGACGGGACGGGGAGAAAGTTTTTATTCTAAAGGATAGCGGGATTTAAAGTAAGTCACTTTACTGTTCTTTTAATCGTTTTACTTTACTAAAAATTTAAGGATCTTCCGTACACAAAAGGAACACTTGGGAAGTTAATATGTTTAATGAACAATTAAGTTATTGAGCTTAACTGTTTAAAAAAAAGGGGGGGGGGGGCGAAAAAGCTGAGAAAAATGTCCATTGATCGAAGAAGAAAAAAATTTATTGGAAAACTGAATCAATTATAATACAATTTGTCTTGGTAAATGTATTCAACTCATATCCCATTTAAATAAAAGTGGAGTAAGGATGCAACTAAACTCAAAAAATACACTTTAATAACGCAGAGACCAAATTTATATACATGCATTCATTTTTCAAGATACATGTAATATATTCATGATATTATAAACAAGATTTAAATGTTCTTTTCTTTGAGCTGTGCGGTGAGCAGAATTCTCAATTTTATTTTTATCTTAGGAGGCTTTTTGCTGTATATTCATTTTTGCTGAAAGAATTTTCCCGCTTCTTTCAGTAAGATTTTAATTTCGTAGATTAAGACATTGATTTTTGAGCAGATTAATGCAAATAAAATATTTCATATTTATTTTGGGCGTGTATAAAAAAGTTTAATACAAACTGAGTATTTATACTTTAGCAATTTAAAGCAATTTGAGCTGCAACTTTGATGGCGGAATTTTTTGTTGCAAAATTTTAAATATCTATTTCAAAGACAGAAAAAAATAACGTTAATAAACCTCTGTTGTTCATTTTTGTGGTGGAAGAACTATTTATATACTTTGATTGAATCAAAATTATGTTATTGTCCTGTACAATTATGATTTATTATATAAAACTGTATATTGAATTTTAAATATTACATAAACATTTCCTCGCCCATTTGGAAACAATGTCAAAAAATTTCCGCAAATTTTTGTTTAAAAAATGCATTTTTAATCAAAATGGATTCACAAAAGAATCAGCATGCTGTTATTATCTAACCCAGTTTAAAGTTACTGTTACTTCATCCAAACATGAACCTCTAACACGAAAGAAGACTTCCGATTGAAATCAAATGTACAAGGACAGATACTGCTGTCTTAAGTAATTTTGAGTAATGTCTAGACATTTTTTTTTTTGATATGTAGGGTTATTTTCGCCCCGTGTTATTTTCACCCTTTCGCATTTGGAAACAAGTTTGTCCCGTTTTAAATTCGCAAAGAAAAAAATTGTTAAAGATATTTTCATATATAATACTGTTTGCTTAAAATTCAGGAAATATTCATAGGAGATGCTCACTCCTCCATGACACCTGATCCCACCTCTGATGTTTTCGAGGTCCGCATTTGCTCTGCTCCTATTAATTTAATCAGTATTTTGTTATGTAAATCAGACTACATGATTGCATTAGACATCAAGCATAGCCTATATAAGTCCTCTCCAAGGTCAAGGTTACAAATGCTAAGAATTGACAGTGGTTTATAATGATGAAAAAAAAATCCTTATTTACATTTATTACTTTTGTTAACAAGATTAAATGGGGAAAAAAGAAAATAAATCTTATTATTTAATGCATGTTTAATGGGATTTTGAGCTTTAATATACTGTTCGTTATCTCATTATATTTCATTAAATATGTTACGGAATTACTTACAAATGACATTCAAACCCCGGGTCGGAACATCATATGACATGTAATGCAGTAATATTCTCTTCGCGTACATATGTTCTTGATGTACTAGTAATTCTTTGATGTACCTTTGTTCTGATATATAACTGTATCAAATTACCATAATGTTTCTTTATAGTTTGCTCGTAGTGGGAGCATGGTAGGGTGATTTTACCCCTGCTTTGGACTTTCAGTAGAGCGTGACTTTCTCGGCGCTACGTAATGGCGAATACTAGTAGATTCCCATTGGTTACGAAATTAACATAATGTTAAAATAACATCAGGAACTTAAAATTGCTGTTGATAACGATGAGACGACTTATGCCCCACCTCTGTGCCGTGAGAGAACTTTTAATTGGCTATTCACTATACCAGTTGACATTCGGCCGCATTTCTATCATATGTATATTTCAATAGTGAAGGAAAGCTGTGTAAATTTCAGAAGCTAATTAGGCAACGTCGAGAATGCCACGCCTTACTGAAAGTCCAAACTAAGCGTGTAATGCTACTATTTCTCATGTTCAACGTATCGGTATCAATAGATTAAAATAACACGTTTTGAATTAATTGGGAATTCCTTTCTACGAAGATTATTTATTTTTATACTTCAGTCAACATGATCAAGCAAAGGCTATGTAATTTCTTGTCGGTCAAGGACAGAGGATTTATTTTCAATATTTTTGAGGACAGATTATTAATTTCAAAACTCTCCTTCCCCCACCCCACCTCCGAATCAATTTGTCACCCCTTAATAAACTTATCTTACATGTAATGGTGTCAAAGTTTGGGGAGCTGATAGAATATAATACTGTATGTAGAAACAAGTTCATCCAGTATTGAAAGGGAATCTGTAAGTCAAACATTTTTTTACAATTAAATACAAGATTTATCTTATGCACATGATTGTTTTTTTTTTTTTATATAATTATATAAATTGATTGATTGAATTGTTAAACTTATGTTTTCTTAAATATTTAGTTTGCTATGTTGCTTGGGTTTGTATTTTCTATTTGAGATAAATATTTGGTTACATAGCAAAAGCATGTTCTTATATAATTTTATTTTAACTATCATCATACCGGTATGCCTTTTATTTACACTAGGAATTGAAATCTTTTATTTTCTTCCTCCTATTTACATCAAGAAAATATAAAGTAAAAGGTGTGATTTTGAAATACTAAACTCCTATAGCTGAAAACATATTATTTTAAATGAATTACTTTATTACTTAAGGAATGGAGCTTATTTTAACGTATGTTATACGATATAAGAAATATTATAAGATGAGCTTCATTCCTTAAAATTTAATTTCTATGTAGACAGTTAGACAATTTTCCTCCAAAAATGGCTTCAAATTGAGGATATTCTAAAAGTAACGTTAAACTTTGACACTGTAGTAAACTATAGTGAACTATAGTTTACTATAATAATATACTATACATTTATTTAGTTTTTTTTATAAGTGAAGGACCAACTCCTTACTCCTCCGGGAATCTAATACAAACGTTCTAACACTGAGCATCTGCAAATGAGTGGAGGGACATAAATTGAAGCAATGCCAGGAATTTTTTTCATTTCAAAACTCTTACTCCATGAAATGTGTGTTTAGCGACGTAATTTGCATCTGGATCAATTTCGATTTGGAATCTCAGTTGATTGATGTGTAATCTCTTTGTAAAGTAATGTCCCGCTTTGCATTGCACTTGTTTGTTTTTTTTACTTTTAATATTTTTAATACTCTTATACGTTCTAAGCTTAAACAGCAGAAGAACACGTGAGATAATTATTGTAAAATTTTACTTAACTTCAAAAATTTGACTGAGTAAATGCTGGACTTAATCAGATTGTTTGAGTTCCATCTTTGAGTTGTTTACTAAACCTTTTTTTCGCAAATGCCTGTTATTTATATCGTCTCTTTGTTAAGGGGCTAATGTTCACACATACACATACATGTACTCCATTTTAATATCAAAGGTTATAACGAATTTGTCTGATTATTTTTATGAAGAATACGCTGTTACTGAAACAAATGGTATATATATTCTTGATTTGATTTGAATATATTTTATTATGTTATAAATACATTTATTAACTAGTGCTAATTGTAACGGGGACCGTTACAGATGTTCCCCAAACGCTCCCCAACTCCCTTTTGGTGCCACATTCCCCGTAATCTCTATTAAATAAGAAATACTTTATGGAATTTAGACTTAATCAAGGTCTTCCCAGAAAAATACAAAATATATTTAAAAATAGGCATTGCACGCTTATTCATGTGCGTAACGACCATATTATCTTGTCTGCACTATCTAAAATTTAAATATACTTAATATCAAAGCATTTAATCCGAAAGTATTAAAAATACACTCATTCGAGTATATTTTTAATTTTACTCATTTCACGTGCACGCACGTGCAGGCACGTGCATAATGACTACACCTTGTTGTAGGATTCCCTTTTATTTACCTATGTTCTAAGTCTCATCCTGTTTGGTTGAAAAACAAGGGAGTTATAGCCATTTGAAGTTTCAGCCAATCAGATTGCAGCACACATGCCTGCACGTGATTTCATAAATTTTTATCTTTATCGTATTGAAGGATATCTAAATGAATGACTATATTTTAAGATTCAGAACATTTCGTCAAAAAAACAAAGGAGATATAGCCGTATGAAATTTCAGCCAATCAGATTGCAGCACACGTGCATGCGCGTGATTTCATGAATTTTTTTCTATGTCATATTTTAGGATATCCTAATGTATGACTATGTTTTAAATTTCAAAGCATTTCGTCAAAAAACAAAGGAGATATAGCCATTTAAAGTTTCAGCCAATCAGATTGCAGCACGCGCGCATGCGCATGATTTCACGAAAGTTTTTATATATCATACTGTAGATCTTCATAATGTAGGACTATGTTCAAAATTTCAAAAGATTATGACAAGAAACAAGAAAGATACTAAGACTTTAGTTTCAGCCAATCAGAGCAAAGCGCACGTGCATGCGCGTGAGATCTTGCCATTTTGACCATGCCATCTTGTCTATACTACTAATGTATCCTTACATTATGAGTTTAAAAAAAAATCATCAAAAAAAAGAAAAGTTACAGCAATATCCATTATATTGGTCATTTCACGTGTTGCACGTGCGCGCTCTTGCAAGCACGTGCGCGCAAAATGACCTTCGTTCGGCAAATCTACATAACATGTCTACTGACCCTAAAAACATTTTACCTTAGTCGGATGTATAGTTTACAAGATCACTCGTGGACAAAATTTTCCCAGGAATAATAATAATAACTAGATGCGTTCTTGTTGCTGGGGCAACAAGCGGTCTTCCGACCGACTTTTTGTTATCTGCCTCATCCAATGAAATAGATTTCAGAATTTTCTTTTTTGTTTACGTTCATTTACAGCAGTCTCTCAACATATATCATGATTATTACAGGTAAACCTCAAAATATCTTTAAATATAGTTTTTAAAAATTGGCAAAATATTTCATACATGTTATAAAAGTGAGAAAAGGCATTTGCAATTGAAAAATGACAGAAACAAAGAAAAAATTTGGGAACGCCCACGGCGGGATTCGAACCCCCGACACTGGGACAAAGTTTGGTCCGGTCATATCTGTTCAATATATGCACGCATCAAGACATGGAACACATATTTAGAATTCTCATTAGACACACTATAAACCCTGTAAATCCTAAAGAAAAATATCGAAAAACAAAAAAGTTGAAAAATGGGACTTTTTGAATTCACTTCTGTTTGCGACCGGAAGTGCCGACGACGAAAAATAAAGGTCGTTGTTCAGATTGGAGTTCGATGTTCTATTAGCTCAGTGAATTTCACTTTCATATCTTCAGCCGTTCTCGAGAAAACTGCTGGACAAAATGCCTTTTAAAAAAAACAAAAATCCCCCAAAATCACGAACGAAAGTGAATTTCGAAAAAATGAAAAACACGTCTAGAGATATTCTCATGATGCATCATCCCTGTAAAAATCTTTTAGATCTGTCCACGCACAGCTGAGATATCGCTCTAACTATGAAAAAAAGAAAAATAATAATAATAATAAAAAACAGACGAATAACAATAAGGTCTTCCGAAGGAAGTCGGAAGACCTTAACTAGAGCTGAGCTCGTTGCAAAGCAACGAGAAGGTCTTCCGTCCGGTTTTGACCGGAAGTACCGGAAGTGACGTCAACAAAGAAAGCAATGAGCTCAGTAGTCTCCAGTGACTTTATAATTTTCATTTTGCATCAAAACCTTCAAAAGAAGCTATTTCTGGCTACTTCCGGTTTGACCGGAAGTGACGTCGACGGACGGAAAATTACGTTTTAAACTTCCAGTGACATTTGTAACCCCCAAACCTGTCAAAAACGGCAAAAATATTCAATTTTGGAACACTTCCGGTTTGACCGGAAGTGACGTCGCTGGACGTATTTTGACGACACCATTAGATAAGGCTTGACATTTTGAACAACTTTGCTTCTTTGATGTATTACAAATTCTCAATACTTTTTGAGATATAAAGAAAAATCGTTCGGCCCCTCTGAGCCCCTAATTTTAGGGGCTAGCCCTTTTTCCGAGATATTATTTGAAAGATCTTGGAATTCTACACTTCTTTTGTTCTATATGTTTTCACAAAATATTTCCAGGTAAAAAGATATCGTAGAAAAAGTGTTAAAAATTTTGAAATTTGGGATACGACTATTTTCGGGCCATAGCGAGCGCCGACGTGCGGCACTTCCGATTAAAATGAACTACGTTATACATATCTGCAGACTTTGGTCTATCATACCTGAAAGTTTCATGTTTCTATCTTGAGCCATTATTGAGAAAGTCTGCGGACAAACTGACCTTTCAAAAATCATAAAATCGGCAATATCTCCAAACCGGAAGTGACGTCATCAAATCGGAAAAAAATGCATAAGGTTCAAGTAATGTAAAATAAGTCCTGAAAGTGTCATGGAAATCCATCGAGCCGTTTTTGAGAAATCGCGTGCACAAAATCGGTAAGAAAAAAAAGAATAATAAAAGTGGAAAAGAAACCTAAGAATAACAAGAAGGTCTTCCGCTGAAGACGGAAGACCTTAATAATAAGAAACAGAGTAAAAACAATATGTTCCCCAACTTCGTTTGGGGAACATAATAAGAATAATAACTAGAAACGATCTCGTTGCGAGCAACGAGAGGTCTTCCGTCCGATTCAGGAAAAAAAAAATCTGAAAAGAGCTGAAAAGTGATTCAAAATTTTGGTCGCAAAGATGATTGAACCCATGTTGCCTTTTTCTGTTTTATCCCCAACGCACAAACCATTAAGCTTTTGGGAGTACTGCTCTAAATATACTTGTGTGTATACTTTTGCAACAGTACACCTGTCTAAGAATCATAAAAGGCGGGTCACTATTAATAATTTGCGCCAAACGCCACGAGTAAATATTCGCGCATTTTCTTTGAACTTATCTATTAAATAGGTGTGGTAGCTTCAATGAAATAAAATAAATAAAACGTTCTTATCGCCTTTATTTTATTTCGACGTTTAAAAAGTCTTTGTACACATTACATATATCGTATCTAGCCCAGTTACACTAAAGTAGTGAAACGGAAATTAAGCGTTAAGATTGACACTGAATTGCAACGAACTACTACGTGAAAGTCCAAGTACATGTAGTTTTTTTTTACATTTCATGCATTCGTATGTCAGAATGGTTTAATCAAACGCTCAGCTGCCTCCATAAACCCCAATTGCGAAATGGCGGAATTGACAAAGACAGCCGCCATCTGGGGCCCACTTCAGATTTTCAAATATTAATATCTAGAATTCAGATAAGCCAATTTTCAAACAACTTATATAGTAAGCATCAAATTGTTAAGATGAATACTTTTGCTCAGTAATGTATAACAAAATATTGATCATTAGAGGGTTATAGATAAAAGACTTTTGGCCCCTCTTAGCCCCTAATTTGAAGGGTCAGCCCTATTTTCTTGACATCAAATGAAAGGTCTTGCGATGTTGCACATTTTGTCTTCAATATATTTTAACAAATTATGAACAGGTGTGAAGATATGAGACAAAATGCGTCAAATTTTGTGAGATATTTCTGAGACATTTTTTCGGACCTACCGAACTCCGGTGCCTTTTGCGCTAGGAAGATTTGGAGACCTAATTACAATTCGCCAAACCTTCCTCTATTTTCCCTGAAAATCTGAAGTCCATATCTTAAGTCGATTCGGAGGAGTTATCTGGACAAGCCGACCCTCTAAAAATCAGTAAATCGTCAATATCTCACGACCGGAAGTGACGACGTACTTATAAAAAATTTCCAATAAGGTTCAGACCAATGTCTATCAGATCTGAAAGTTTTGTGAAAATCAACCGAGCCGTTTCCGAGAACTCGCGTGCACAAAAATCGGTAAGAAAAAAAAAAAAATAATAATAATAGGGAAAAAGAAACCGAACGAAAACAATAAGGTCTTCCGTTGGAGACGGAAGACCTTAATAATAAGAAACAGAGTAAAAACAATATGTTCCCCAACTTCGTTTGGGGAACATAACAAAGGATGCTTGGTATTAAAATATTATTTCAAATCAGTAGAATTGAATGCTATTAACGACATCTGAATAAATAGGCTATAAAAGGCTTATATGCCAACTTTGGTCATTTGCACTTTAATTTTAAACACGACAGGATTTGTAATTTTTTCTGTATAAATTAATAATTTCTATATACTTTGGAAACTCAAATGAAATATTTTAATACACTTTCCTCGAGCTCTTTTTTGCAGTTTTCCTGAAATTTGATGTGGGTCCGAGGTGTTATTTGAGTTTAACAGTGATTCTCTACGTTGCCATTAATTTGATTTGTTTGTGTGTGTGTGTGTGTGGGGGTTATTTTTATTCTTAACCTATTTAACGTTGGAGTTGAATCTTGTATCTTATTCCAAGAACTTAAGATTGATTGTGACATTTGGAGGAAAGGTCAAGGTCATTAAAAACCACCACCTCTTTAACTTCTAACCTGTCAACCGAAATAAACTCTGGAAGGTGTTTCTAGATACATGTACATGTACTTCATGTTTCTTTTTACCCTTGGGTCAAGGACAAAGGTTAAGGTCGATTTCAAGTTCATAGGTCAAGGTGATTTTGGTAAATAGCTAATATCAACATTTTATTCAGGTTATCAGTGACCTTGACCTAAGTTTCAAGGTCAAGGGTAAAAAGATCTGCATGCTTCAGTATATATGTTACATGTCTTGACATTTAGAAGTTCTTAATTCTGCATGAACATCAAACACTCAAGTATACTGTCTTTTAATACATTGTGTGCGGTCGCATGTGCATGCACGTCCATGCATTTACTTTTGATAGTAGTATAATGTAGGCAATCATTATATCTATTCATATTTGAAATTTCACCCTGTATTATTGAGAACCAAGAAAGTTGTAGGCATTTAAAGTTTTAGCCAATCAGATTGCAGCACACTTGCATGTGCGTGCGTTCATGATTATTCTTATATATCATGCTGTAGATCTTCATAATGTAAGACTATGTTCAAAATTTCAAAGGATTTTGTCAGAAAACAAAATAGATATTTAGACTTTTAGTTTCAGCCAATCGCAGCGAAGGGCACCTGCATGCGCGTGAGATATCTTGCTATTTTGACCATGTCATCATGTCTATACTACTATCATATCCTTATATTATGAGTTTCAAAGCATTTCATCCAATATTTAAAAAGTTACGGCTAAATCTATTGTATTGGTCATTTCACGTGTTACACGTGCGCGCACATGCACGCACGTGCGCGCAAAATGACCTTCGTTCCGCACATCTACATAACATACCTAGTGACCCTAAAAAGGTTTCACCTAGATCGGATGAGTAGTTTACGAGAACACTCGCGGACAAAAAAGTACCGGAGAACAAAGAAAAAATTCAGAAAAAGTAAAAACAATATGTTCCCCAACTTCGTTTGGGGAACATAATAATGGATTGGGCAGCAGGCATAGCCTATATAAGCCCTCTCCTCAATATTCTTAAAAAGCATGCAATCTTAGGATTTTCTTTCTCTTCCCAGGGCCAAGGCATCATGTTATATGTAATGTAGTAGTATTCACTTTGTACTTGATCTACTTTTTGATGTACTTTTTAAATTTGTTCTTGTATCCCTGTATCAAGTCACAATTATATACGGTGGGCTCGTAGTGGGAGCATGATATTCACTCAGCTGGATATATCCTTAATAATGACAATTCTTTTGAAGTTTGTATAAGGGGACGGCCATTAAATTTATAAGGAAGGTGGACTTGGAACAGTTATAGTTTCCAAAATCAACATGACCAAGGGCAGATTATTTATATTCGAGATGATCAAGGGCAGATTACTGGCTTCCTTGCAGGTCGAGAAAAGTCGATCAATTATTTTCTTGCAAGTCGATGACAGACTATTTATTTTCAATATTTTGGACAGAATTTCAAAAATCTCCCAGCTCAAACTCTGAATCAAATAGACGTCTCCGAACCAACTTATCTAAATTGATGATGTTATAAGTGGAGAACTCATCTTCAACTCTGTATCAGTATCCGGATTGAATGGGAATCTGTCCCACGTTCTTTCCTGATTTTAAAAAAAAATGAATCCTTGTAGTGAGTCGCCCACGTGGCGCAGTGGTTAAAGTGTCTGCTCTAGAGTCGCGAAGTAGGAAGTTGATCCTTACTTCGTGGGTTCGAATCCCAGTGTTGGACGTGGAGACCGGTCCTCCGGATGAGACCGTATAAACCGAGGTCCCTTGTCGCAGTAGGTGCTGACACGAAAAATATCTCTCCCTGCTCAATGGCCCCGGGTGCCGAGTGTAGGACAAAATCTGTAGCTCTCCACCGTCAAGTGGTTGCGTCTCCATATGAGTGACAAATTCCGAGAGAGATGTTAAACAATAAACAATCAATCAATCGCGGGTACGTGATTGGATTTATTCATCTAATTATTTTTTTGGCAGAAAGGCAGAAATAAAATGATTTCTAGGTTATTTTCAAGACATTGACTGAATAAATGCTGCATTCAAAGAAAACAATTGTTACATTGAGTTGCTGGCCCTTTTTGCAAATGCACATAACACCGCTCCATTTGAGTTGACTCTTGGTCTTTTTAATAATATAAAAAAAGTTGTCTGCTCATTCTTTTTCAATAATATTCTCTGTTACTGTATCACGTGGTATAAATTCTTAAAAGTCTTTGCAACATTTTTGTGACCCCCTATCTCTCTCTCTCTGGTGTTTTTCCTTCTCTAGAAATAGATACATATAAATCAGTAAGAAAATATTTAGCATCGATTCTTTTAATTCTATTAATATCTTTTAAATATACATTATCATAAAACATTAATTTGTAAAGGAAAGAGTATTAGTTGCATACCTTTTTTCACATAGTGCTAATGCGTGGTATTGTTATTCATGAAATATACCTAGGTGATAGGTCGGGTTGTGTGAATTTCACACCAGTTATCCACACAAAAGTGAAAAATTCTGAAATGAAATGAAAAAATGGCAAGGAATCCTTTTGCTTGCAAGCACGAATTTTTATATTAAACATGTTAAGGGCACGATTCTTTCATTGCGCGGCCATGAGTTTTAAATTTGTGGCCACGATTTTTAATTCATGGTTACGTATATACCAATTTGGTCGAACTAATTTTAACATGTATTTTTCGGCTTTGAATTTCTTTTTCTTTCCTCTTGTTTTTACTTCTTGGACAGTAATTTAATGGTTTCGATTATTACCTGTTTTTTCAAACTCTTGCACAAGAATTAGTTTAAAGAATACCTCAAACTGATTTCTGTACCCGCATATTCAGTATGAAGTGAAGAAATTTAATCTCAACCACCTCTAAAGATTTTCGGAATTATAGGTCGGATTTACTGGGTTACAGTTCATGCAACATAGCTTCTTGTCTCTTATTGGTCAACCGTTGCAACAGCAAGTGGATTCAGACGTTTTATAGCAATATAAAATAAATGTTTGCCCGAAGAATCAGAGCGCTGAGGTAGACTTAGGCCGCGACAGTTAATGATTCCTACATTTGATTGAGTACAAACTAAGAAGAAAAGAGGGGCAGAGAAGACAAAGACGGCGGTTTTTGGTAATTTGAAATCGAAGGTAAGATTAAATCAATATATAATTATATATATAAATGTAGAGGACAAGGAAATATTAATTAACATTTATGTTTTTTTTCATAATTTTCTTTGAAGAGTTATGACATTTTTATTATAAGAAATTTTTAGATCAATTGAGAAAAGTCATTGTGACCTATTGCTATCCGTTTTCGTCCGTGGTCGTTCGTCGTGTGTTAACATTTGAGCATTTTCAGCGTGTTCTCCGCAACCTTTCAACCACTTTAGGCATAGAGCATCTAGGTTGAAGGGGGAAAATTGTGAATTTCATGCTCCCAACCCCCTGGGGCCTGAGGGGTATGACCAAAACCACCAAAATTAATGCAATTTCATAAAATCTTCTTTACTCCTGGACATCAAGCAGTCAAACTCTACCAAAATTATGAAATTCATGGCCCCAGGGAAAGGCATTCCAGTGCTCTGGCATGGCTATAAATATATGACGAAAATGTGTTAATTATTTGAATAATCTTCTATTAAGTAAATAAGTTCAAAGTTATGTTGAGGGGTGAGGGGTTCTGGTGGGGCTCTCTTTTGATTATACATTGAAAATACATAAATTCCTTGAAAATTTTCTTTGCTTATATTGTATTATAGACAAACTAACTATGCACATAGTTATGATGAGCAAGAGTGCCTTTTCCAAAATTGTGAAATTCATGGCCCCAGGGTCAGGGGTTATGGTGTTAGGGCGGGGCTATATTGATTATATAGTGAAGATACATAAATTCTTTTAAAATCTTCTTTGCTCATGGACATTAAATAAACAAACTAAAAACATAGTTATGATGAGCAAGAATGTATCCTCCAAAATTGTGAATTTTATGGCCCCTTGTTCATGAGTTCTGGTGTTATGGTGGGGTTCCATTGATAATACATTGAAAATGTATAAATTCTTTAAAAATTTCTCTGCTCCTCGGTATAAAACAAAATAACTATGTACAATAACATAGCTATGATAAGCAACAGTGCCTCTTCCAAAATTATGAAATCCATGGCCCCTTCATCAGTGACTCTGGTGTTAGGGCGGGGCTCTATTAAATATATGGAAAAAAATACATAAAATTCTTTTAAAATCTTCTCTGCTCCCGGGTGTTAAATAAACTAAGTACATTGTTATGATGAACAAGAATGCCTCTTCCAAAATTTTAAATTTTGGATTTTATAGCCCCTGTGTCAGGAGTTCTGGTATTAGGGTGGGCTCTATTGAATATACATTGAAAATGCATAAATTCCTTGAAATTTTCTCTGCTCTCGGGTATCAAACAAACTATGTACAAGCTATGATCAAGAGTACCTCTTCCAAAATTGTGAAATTCATGGCCTCGGCGTCAGTGGCTCTGGTATTAAGGTGGGACTCTATTGACTATATACTGAAAATGCATTATTTCTTTGAAAATTGTCTTCTCTGCTCCAGGTTATCGATGAATTGAAGTGCATGGTTATGATAAGCAAGAATGCCTCGATCTTTTAAAATTTTGAAATGTACGACGCCAGGGCCAGTGGTTCTGATGAAAGGGGGGGGGGGTCGATTAATAATGGTGAAAGTGCATAATTTCTTTCAAAATTTATCTTTTCTACTTTTGCTTATAGAGTAAAGGAAAAATTACTTTGATGACTAAGGTGCTTATACAAAATTTTTAAAACTTGTGGTCCCAGGGGTGTTTCTCATATTTTTATTAAAATTTCTGAATTCTTTGAAAATCTTAACCTTATTGCGTAGTTATGATGATGAGGTTACCTCTTTCAAATTTGTAAATTTCATGACTCTGGGACATGGATTCCGGTGTTAGGATAGGACTGTATTAAATCTGTAGTGAAAATGCATTATTTCTTTTAAAAATCTTCTATGCTCCTGAACAAATTGGGGGCAAACAGAGTAATTGTTTTAATAAGCAAGGGTATTTACCAAAAATTTGAACATCTGGACGATCTTATCAAGTGTTCAGGTCCTGGCCAGGGCTCAGATAATTTGTATTCTACTGAGTGAAGTTATTCCCTTTTCCATTCACCTTTGATAATTCATCACTGTAAATAATGTATATGAAAGTTTAATAGAATATGAAAATTATGCAAAACATTTTTATAACACAAAAAGTACTTTTATAGTTTTAAATATAGATAGACAGACTTGTAATAATAAATGAATTAAAATGAGACAAAAATAACTTATCTTTTTGAATATTCTTGAAAGAAATTTCGGGTATTTTGTTTTTATCCTGATCAGTCATTTTTTCTTCATGAATTTCTCTTAAGTTTCAATCAGTTGCTGAAGCATGTGTTACATGTAAAATGTGTTTGTTGGTGTATTGAACAACAACAAGAATTCGACATTTTCAGTTTTCACCATAGAGGTCATATTATAGGTAAAAGAGGTTTTATTTTTTGCTAAAAATAAATTTCTGGTTTCATGAACTCCTCTTACTCCCAGAGTTGAATCTCCCAGTGATTGTGTTCATTTTCTTGATTTGATTTCATATTATCATTTTTTTTTTATTTCTGAACTACTACTCTGCAATCACATAGATAAGAAAAGATAATTTTATTTTCCAATTTTGGGCCTAGAAGGTATAAAGGGTTTTTATAATGATAAGACTTAATGTTCTGAAAGAAAGGTTACATACACAAACATAGCACACTAACTACACATATGTAAAAATACATATGTCTGATATAATCCATACAAGTAACTGTAGAGGTATATATATCTAAACGTATTTAATACGCACGAGTATGTTCTGAGTATACGATCAATATTTATAAACCGAAGCAGGTCAATGACAGATAAGTTGATATTACAGGATTTTCAACTACATCGTTTATAGACAGCATTTCGTAAATTCTATGGTCGCTATAATGGCCTGCATGTAATAAGCAAAAATAACCTATCATTGGAAAGTATTTTGGCTGATTGTTTCATACCAATTATAGGCAAGCCTTTATTATTTATTGATACGGAATACGGAATGTTAAATTTACTTGATAGCCATCACATGTAAACTCGATTAAGCACCCTATCCCACCAGTGGAATTTCCGGAAGTCCATGCTTTATAACTTGTTTACTGATTTATATCCTTTATACATGTTTTGATCATTTTTTGTTATCTTCTTTTCCACTGCAATTGTTTCGTCGCCTCGATAAATAATTTCCTCCGTCCTCCAAGCATATTAGTTTTTGAACAAACAAATTGATTATACACAGAGTGTATTATATCCTTAATTGATCCATGCGTATCACAGAACAATAACTGTTTTCAACAATTGTTTGCAAATGAACAATTATGATACAGATCTAGTTTGATACACATAATAAATGAAATATAATTGTTTTTCACATGTGAATACATTGATTGGTACAAAAAGCTGTTCAGTCTTCTAATGAAATTCCTCACTGTTTGTATCGAATTAAGCACCTTACGTTTACACCTGTCCTCGTGTGTAGCAATAGCATTAATTAAGGTTAGAATTATGTGCCATAACTGCACCTGGCAACATTACCAATAATCATGGTACTGAAAATACTGAACCGAGGAGACATGTTATGTGGAAATAAATTAATATTTGATTTTCTAAATTTGGGTCTAATTAATTAAATCTTTTCTTTCAACAGATTGGATATCAATTATATATATATATATATATATATATATATATATATATATATATATATATATATATATATATATATATATATATATATATAGAAAGCACAAAGAAATTCACTTTTACATGGATACCCACTTCCGCCCCAGCCCGGGGTTGAACTCTCGACCTTCGGAATCTGTCTCCTAGCAGTGCAGGAACAGCGCGCTAGACCGCTCGGCTATCTAGGCAAGTAAAAACTTGCTTTCGATGCCGATGGAATTTCTCGCGGCGCTGCCCTACACTACACGGTCATTGAGAATAGAATTGAGATACAGTTATTTGGACATTAGTTTTAACAGAGGATTGTTACCAATACATGTTGTAATGAAATTAATTTTTATTTATAAAGCACATTTTACAACAACTCTTAAACTAACATAACTGCCCTAAGTGAAGAAATATTATATAGAAAGCACAAAGAAATTCACTTTTACATGGATACCCACTTCCGCCCCAGCCCGGGGTTGAACTCTCGACCTTCGGAATCTGTCTCCTAGCAGTGCAGGAACAGCGCGCTAGACCGCTCGGCTATCTAGGCAAGTAAAAACTTGCTTTCGATGCCGATGGAATTCTCGCGGCGCTGCCCTACACTACACGGTCATTGAGAATAGAAGTGAGATACAGTTATTTGGACATTAGTTTTAACAGAGGATTGTTACCAATACATGTTGTAATGAAATTAATTATTATTTATAAAGCACATTTTACAACAACTCTTAAACTAACATAACTGCCCTAAGTGAAGAAATATTATATAGAAAGCACAAAGAAATTCACTTTTACATGGATACCCACTTCCGCCCCAGCCCGGGGTTGAACTCTCGACCTTCGGAATCTGTCTCCTAGCAGTGCAGGAACAGCGCGCTAGACCGCTCGGCTATCTAGGCAAGTAAAAACTTGCTTTCGATGCCGATGGAATTCTCGCGGCGCTGCCCTACACTACACGGTCATTGAGAATAGAAGTGAGATACAGTTATTTGGACATTAGTTTTAACAGAGGATTGTTACCAATACATGTTGTAATGAAATTAATTATTATTTATAAAGCACATTTTACAACAACTCTTAAACTAACATAACTGCCCTAAGTGAAGAAATATTATATAGAAAGCACAAAGAAATTCACTTTTACATGGATACCCACTTCCGCCCCAGCCCGGGGTTGAACTCTCGACCTTCGGAATCTGTCTCCTAGCAGTGCAGGAACAGCGCGCTAGACCGCTCGGCTATCTAGGCAAGTAAAAACTTGCTTTCGATGCCGATGGAATTCTCGCGGCGCTGCCCTACACTACACGGTCATTGAGAATAGAAGTGAGATACAGTTATTTGGACATTAGTTTTAACAGAGGATTGTTACCAATACATGTTGTAATGAAATTAATTATTATTTATAAAGCACATTTTACAACAACTCTTAAACTAACATAACTGCCCTAAGTGAAGAAATATTATATAGAAAGCACAAAGAAATTCACTTTTACATGGATACCCACTTCCGCCCCAGCCCGGGGTTGAACTCTCGACCTTCGGAATATCTCTGCCTCAGCAGTGCAGGAACAGCGCGCTAGACCGCTCGGCTATCTAGGCAAGTAAAAACTTGCTTTCGATGCCGATGGAATTCTCGCGGCGCTGCCCTACACTACACGGTCATTGAGAATAGAAGTGAGATACAGTTATTTGGACATTAGTTTTAACAGAGGATTGTTACCAATACACTTAGGGCAGTTATGTTAGTTTAAGAGTTGTTGTAAAATGTGCTTTATAAATAATAATTAATTTCATTACAACATGTATTGGTAACAATCCTCTGTTAAAACTAATGTCCAAATAACTGTATCTCACTTCTATTCTCAATGACCGTGTAGTGTAGGGCAGCGCCGCGAGAATTCCATCGGCATCGAAAGCAAGTTTTTACTTGCCTAGATAGCCGAGCGGTCTAGCGCGCTGTTCCTGCACTGCTAGGAGACAGATTCCGAAGGTCGAGAGTTCAACCCCGGGCTGGGGCGGAAGTGGGTATCCATGTAAAAGTGAATTTCTTTGTGCTTTCTATATAATATTTCTTCACTTAGGGCAGTTATGTTAGTTTAAGAGTTGTTGTAAAATGTGCTATATATATATATATATATATATATATATATATATATATATATATATATATATATATATATATATATATATATATATATATATATATAGCATTTATTATATACAAAAAAGGATGTGGCATGAAATAGAACATTTTCATCAAATAGACAATTTGTTCTAGGTGCTTAATTTTTTCTAAAATAGAAATAAAAGACCATTATTTTCTTAAACAGTCTCAGAACTTTTCAAATGTCCCTTCATTCTCTCATATTGAAACGATTTTTATTAAGTTCTTCAAAGGTTGATAAAGTATTCTAATTTATGATATTTTACATAGAGCAAAAATTAATTTTTTTTAATATACCACTTCAGACTTAATGCGTTCATTAATAATTTACCTTCAATATGGATACTATTTTAGATCTATATGGAGTCTCAAGGAAAGAGGGGGTTTAATAGATTCGATAAAACCATCCAAAAAGTTCTCAGTTATTA
>NW_026930756.1:0-4317 GCF_032062105.1 Saccostrea cuccullata
AAAAAGATTCAGATGTACACATGTGTTCTCCAAGGTCTAGGTCAAAGGGTCAAAGTTCGTCGTATCCAATAAAAGTTCTTTTCACAAGGATTACATATTTGAAATACGAAAGCCCTAGTACTTACCGTTCAAACGTTATGGCTATTTACTATGTTCAAGACCCCCCCCCCCCTCTTTTTATGAAGCACACAGCCAAGTAGAATACACAGATATAACATATACAACTTACAAGTAACTTTTTAAAATCTTCATTCATAAAATTCAGTTCCCGTCATGTGATATTTTGCCATCATTCATTCTCCTTCTGTTTTGTCTCTTGAATTTATAAATATTTTATTTTTTCTATATAAAAAAAAATAACGATTGTCAGCTGCATTTATTATCATTTCGCGTTTTCTTGTATATCTATCACTTGTATATTATTCATTTCATTAGATAGTGCAAGTATAAATTAAAAAAAATTGGTACGTCATTTCCATAGTTTTTATTCATTCATAAATTCTTTGATCCGCTCCTGATGGTTCGCAAAGCCTTGATCACCACTGTATACAAAACATTCATCTCGCGAAAATGTTCATGATTCCGCTAAACTGAGAAAGTTCACACATGATTTATTATCTCATAACACACATCAGCTCTCTGCAATGCAGAAATGCTCGAATTGAAGGGGAAAATTCAGGAGTTATTGATGAGAAAAATTCAGGAGTTATTATGTCGCCCCGAACGAAGTCGGGGACGACATATTGATATTGTACGCATGTTTTTTTTATCCAGGCTGTTTCTCGGAGATGGCTGGGACAATCTTCCTGAAACTTTCCTTCAAGGACGATCACTGGTTGTAGTTGTGCAGTGAGGTCGTTCAGTTCCAATATGTCTACCGTTGCCATGGAAACCTGTAAAAAGCGACAAATTTTGTCCGAGAGTGTTCTCTCTGGTCCCTTAAACGTTCGTCATGAAACTTTTCTTATTTTAATGATTAGTATCTGTAGTTCTGCAACTCGTATTTAAAATTTTCATATAATCGATTATTGCCATGGAAACCAGGTGTAAGTAAAAATTCTTTAATTTCGATTTTCCCAATAACTACTCAGGCAATCGTTTTGAAACTTTCAATGTTTATTCCTTGCAATGTGTCAAAGTGATTTCTCTTTAAAATAATTGTAATAGTACGCTCACGGTTGCCATAAGAAACGAAACAGAAAAAAAGATTCAGATGTACACATGTGTTCTCCAAGGTCTAGGTCAAAGGGTCAAAGTTCGTCGTATCCAATTAAAATTACTTTTGCACAAGGATTACATATTTGAAATACGAAAGCCCTAGTACTTACCGTTCAAACGTTATGGCTATTTACTATGTTCAAGACGCCCCCCCCCTCTTTTTATGAAGCACACAGCCAAGTAGAATACACAATAACATATACAACTTACAAGTAACTTTTTAAAATCTTCATTCATAAAATTCAGTTCCCGTCATGTGATATTTTGCCATCATTCATTCTCCTTCTGTTTTGTCTCTTGAATTTATAAATATTTTATTTTATCTATATAAAAAAAATAACGATTGTCAGCTGCATTTATTATCATTTCGCGTTTTCTTGTATATCTATCACTTGTATATTATTCATTTCATTAGATAGTGCAAGTATAAATTAAAAAATTGGTACGTCATTTCCATAGTTTTTATTCATTCATAAATTCTTTGATCCGCTCCTGATGGTTCGCAAAGCCTTGATCACCACTGTATACAAAACATTTCATCTCGCCGAAAATGTTCATGATTCCGCTAAACTGAGAAAGTTCACACATGATTTATTATCTCATAACACACATCAGTTCTCTGCAATGCAGAAATGCTCGAATTGAAGGGGAAAATTCAGGAGTTATTGATGAGAAAAATTCAGGAGTTATTATGTCGCCCCGAACGAAGTCGGGGACGACATATTGATATTGTACGCATGTTTTTTTTTATCCAGGCTGTTTCTCGGAGATGGCTGGGACAATCTTCCTGAAACTTTCCTTCAAGGACGATCACTGGTTGTAGTTGTGCAGTGAGGTCGTTCAGTTCCAATATGTCTACCGTTGCCATGGAAACCTGTAAAAAGCGACAAATTTTGTCCGAGAGTGTTCTCTCTGGTCCCTTAAACGTTCGTCATGAAACTTTTCTTATTTTAATGATTAGTATCTGTAGTTCTGCAACTCGTATTTAAAATTTTCATATAATCGATTATTGCCATGGAAACCAGGTGAAAGTTAAAATTCTTTAATTTCGATTTTCTCAATAACTACTCAGGCAATCGTTTTGAAACTTTCAATGTTTATTCCTTGCAATGTGTCAAAGTGATTTCTACTTTCAAAATAATTGTAATGAGTCGCTCACGGTTGCCATAGAAACGAAACAGAAAAAAAGATTCAGATGTACACATGTGTTCTCCAAGGTCTAGGTCAAAGGGTCAAAGTTCGTCGTATCCAATAAAAGTTCTTTTCACAAGGATTACATATTTGAAATACGAAAGCCCTAGTACTTACCGTTCAAACGTTATGGCTATTTACTATGTTCAAGACGCCCCCCCCCCTCTTTTTATGAAGCACACAGCCAAGTAGAATACACAGATATAACATATACAACTTACAAGTAACTTTTTAAAATCTTCATTCATAAAATTCAGTTCCCGTCATGTGATATTTTGCCATCATTCATTCTCCTTCTGTTTTGTCTCTTGAATTTATAAATATTTTATTTTATCTATATAAAAAAAAATAACGATTGTCAGCTGCATTTATTATCATTTCGCGTTTTCTTGTATATCTATCACTTGTATATTATTCATTTCATTAGATAGTGCAAGTATAAATTAAAAAATTGGTACGTCATTTCCATAGTTTTTATTCATTCATAAATTCTTTGATCCGCTCCTGATGGTTCGCAAAGCCTTGATCACCACTGTATACAAAACATTCATCTCGCCGAAAATGTTCATGATTCCGCTAAACTGAGAAAGTTCACACATGATTTATTATCTCATAACACACATCAGCTCTCTGCAATGCAGAAATGCTCGAATTGAAGGGGAAAATTAGGAGTTATTGATGAGAAAAATTCAGTACTATGTCGCCCCGAACGAAGTCGGGGACGACATATTGATATTGTACGCATGTTTATCCAGGCTGTTCTCGGAGATGGCTGGGACAATCTTCCTGAAACTTTCCTTCAAGGACGATCACTGGTTGTAGTTGTGCAGTGAGGTCGTTCAGTTCCAATATGTCTACCGTTGCCATGGAAACCTGTAAAAAGCGACAAATTTTGTCCGAGAGTGTTCTCTCTGGTCCCTTAAACGTTCGTCATGAAACTTTTCTTATTTTAATGATTAGTATCTGTAGTTCTGCAACTCGTATTTAAAATTTTCATATAATCGATTATTGCCATGGAAACCAGGTGAAAGTTAAAATTCTTTAATTTCGATTTTCTCAATAACTACTCAGGCAATCGTTTTGAAACTTTCAATGTTTATTCCTTGCAATGTGTCAAAGTGATTTCTACTTTCAAACTAATTGTAATGAGTCGCTCACGGTTGCCATAGAAACGAAACAGAAAAAAAGATTCAGATGTACACATGTGTTCTCCAAGGTCTAGGTCAAAGGGTCAAAGTTCGTCGTATCCAATAAAAGTTCTTTTCACAAGGATTACATATTTGAAATACGAAAGCCCTAGTACTTACCTTTCAAACGTTATGGCTATTTACTATGTTCAAGACGCCCCCCCCCCTCTTTTTATGAAGCACACAGCCAAGTAGAATACACAGATATAACAAATACAACTTAAAAGTAAATTTTTAAAATATTAATTCATAAAATTAAGTTCCCGTCATGTGATATTTTGCCATCATTCATTCTCCTTCTGTTTTTTATCTTGAATTTATAAATATTTTATTTTATCTATATAAAAAAAAAATAACGATTGTAGCTGCATTTATTATCATTATTATTCATTTCATTAGATAGTGCAAGTATAAATTAAAAAATTGGTACGTCATTTCCATAGTTTTTATTCATTCATAAATTCTTTGATCCGCTCCTGATGGTTCGCAAAGCCTTGATCACCACTGTATACAAAACATTCATCTCGCCGAAAATGTTCATGATTCCGCTAAACTGAGAAAGTTCACACATGATTTATTATCTCATAACACACATCAGTCTCTGCAATGCAGAAATGCTGAATTTAAAGGGGGAAAAATTTAGGAGTTATTGATGGAAAAAAAAAGGAGTTATTATGTCCCCGAACAAGTCGGGGGCGACATTTTAAAATTTGTACGCATG
>NW_026930757.1:0-42480 GCF_032062105.1 Saccostrea cuccullata
AGAATAAGAAAAATTTCATTAATAAATTAAAATCTAAAAATTCTTTCAAGAGCCTACTTTTACGCTCACAGTTGTACAACGGTTTTCAGAAAGCGCGCTTATCTGAAGAATTGTGTGATGAATAATTCAATAAATACTTTTTAATCTTATTAATGACTTAGACAGCTATCACAGAGAACAGGATGACCTATTCCATCATTTTCTTAATCTAAACAACATTCCCAGATTGCAATCAACTGACCAATTATCAGGTAAAGATCAAGTCTTAAAAAGAAAGCATCATCTTTCTTTAATTTCAATGAACAGAGAGAAATTGGAATTAATAATTTATTTATCGCAATGATAAGAAAGAATTATAAAAACTTTCAAAATATCCTAAAATTTTGAAAGTAAGCGTGGCTGATTTAAAAAATTGGTAAGAAAGAGGGATTTTATTTTCAAAGCCGTCCTTTTTTCTGTTTTGAGCGACTCTCTGTTGATTTGATACGACATAGAATGATCAGTGTAGTTAAAATTAATTTCCGGAAAAAAAAACTTTGAAAGTTGGTAAAACAATATTAGCAGTAGATTAATTTTTTTGCAAAAAATATATGGTTGATACAATCACTTTGTCAGCAAAATCTATCATTTATTCAGTCTAATGCTAACAAGCGCTTTTCATATAAATTGCTAGGTCATTATCTTCACAGGGAATTTTCAATGATTTTTTTTATACCCTATTATCATAGTAAGTGTATAAAACCCGTCAAAAATGTATTATTATTTTACAAAGAAAATTGCAAATAAATCAGTAGTAATTTGACTTGACTGCATGTTTTGTATATTTGCAGTTACAAAGAGTAATAATATAACGTATATGTTTTACTGTTAAATAAGGATTGTCTACAATTTGTATCATTTCATCAACACGTTTCTTTTAAAGGTACTTGGACAGATTTGAAGTCAATTTTTTTCTCCATAATATTACGACTTATATATTTTAATAACACTTCACACAAAAATTAAATAAAAATCTTATTTCATTGCTAAGTTATTAAATTTTTTATTTTTTTTCTTGGCGGGTTTGATTGACACGTCCTTGCACTTTCCCAAATTTTAACTATATT
This sequence comes from Saccostrea cuccullata, assembly GCF_032062105.1. Lineage (NCBI taxonomy): Eukaryota > Metazoa > Mollusca > Bivalvia > Ostreida > Ostreidae > Saccostrea > Saccostrea cuccullata. The sequence goes on from NW_026930757.1 coordinate 1,107, forward strand.
TCTAATCCTTTGGAAAAATGGCAATCTTGTTGTGTATTAATGAAAAATATTAATACTATAATCCAGAAAATTCAGAGTAGACATGTTCGAAAGCAAAACAAACACACAATATATTGTCAGTCCATGCAGTTGTGGTGAGCAGACTTTGGCGTTTAAACGCACCCGGTGAATTCTAAACATAAACAAAAACAGAACTCGTGCCCTGTTTACAACAACTGTGTACATAACACGAGTGTGCTCGATTTGCTAAACTCTGTACACAACGGAATGACAATACTTGTGAAAGAGTTTTGCTTTCTAACATTTCTACTCTGAATAAAATTATTTTTCTGGATTTAAGTTTTAATATTTCTCAATAATACACAACAAGATTGCCACTTTTCCTAAGGATTAAGAATAAAGTTAAAATTTGTGAAAGTGCAAGGATGTGTCAATCAAACCCGCCAAAAAATTAAAAGTTTTAATATCTTTTTAATGAATTAAGATTTTTAATTAATTATGTATGAAATGCTATTAAAATATATAATTCGTGATATTATACAGAAAAAAATTAACTTCAGATCTGTGTCCAAGTACCTTTAATGATCGAATTGAATATTTACTAGGAAGAAATAATCTTGAAATAGGAAAAACTAGTTTTTGTACGTAGTTAACCATGTGACATCATATAGACATCTCATCCCCGGTGATAATTATCAACTGCTGCAGGTTTTTGTTTGTTTATTTACACTCAGACCATACAATGGTATATGAGGTATATGAACATATTTACATAATTATATACAAAATACAAAGTCAAGCGAGGAAGAGTAGTATCAATTAAATAGTTACTAAAAGCAGGCCAATATCTTTTTAGCTAATAAAGACAGTTTAAACAGTGACTCAACATTTGTGATGGACATAATTTTCTCAAATTTATAAGTATTTATATGACGACAATACTTCTTATCAATAAGTTTTACCCGTAAAGACAAAAAATATGGACACTCCATTATACAGTGAAATTCATCCCCCAGAGTATTTTTGTTACATAGATTACATAATTTTAAAGATCTATCAGTATTAGTCCATCTACCTGATTCTACTGGGAGTTTGTGGTTACAAGTTCTAAATTTTGTTAATACAATTCTTAAGTCTTTTGGGAGTTTACTTAAGTAAATTTCTCGTCCAAAATTGTTTTTGAAAATCCTGTAATTTAAACATTTAGGTGAATTTTCTATGTTCATATGCCAGTCTTGTAAAAATTGATTTAACAACGTTTCTTTCACAATAGATTTTAACCATGTAACACTAATGAAGTTTTGATTTATCAACACATAAGACAGGCCACAGGAATTCAAGATATCCCTTATACATTTCAACCATGGGTGCATAAATGATCCGTCAGAAAATTGCTTATAAAGAAAGCAATACATTATGTATGTCAGCTTACTCTCATGTGACATAAAAAGTTTAGCCCAGTAAGTAATCATTCGTACCTTTATACGTATTATTAAAGGATATCGCCCAGTTTCCCCATACACCATACAATTTGGGGTACTGGACTTAACATGCAAAACAAATTTCAAAAATTTTAAGTGTACCTTTTCTAAAATATCTATGTTTTCGTAGCCCCAAACTTCACACCCGTACAACAAAATCGGGCTTATAACTTTGTCAAAAAGATCTATTTGACAATCTACTGGCAAGTTAAAATACCTTATCTTTCTAAGTACTCCATACATTGCTTTTGAAGCTTGTTTAGTTAAGTGTGTTTTGGCACTTTTGAAAAAAACCACTACGGGACATGATAACACCTAAGTATTTAAATTCATTCACAATTTCAATTGGTGCTTCTCTGTACAAAAATATGTTTTTGGGGATCCTTCCCCTACAAAAAATTACTATCTTAGTCTTGTCTGTATTTACTTGAAGTTTCCAGTGGTCACAATAATCAGAAAACATATTCAACGCTCTTTGTAAGTCCTCAGGGTTATCAGATATTAAAACTGTGTCGTCAGCATAGAAAAGTATAAATAATTTAAACATAATCTTCTGTCATCACATTGACCTGGGAGGATACTGTGTTTACTGCTGTTTGGATTTCACCCATAGCTGAAATTTTCTTTTCAATTTCGGACAACCGAACTTCCAAACAGTTATTTTTGGATTCTATATTTGTTAATTTGGAATTCATTTGGGTCAATAATGAATGTATTTCTACCAAAGTAATTTCGCTACCATCACACATTTGGATGCCGTTGATCACACTATGGCTTTCAGTAACGAGGTTTGCAGTATCTGTCATCGACATTTTTGTCACATACACTCACAACACATAGAGCTCTAACAACACATACGAGTGAGCTTTGTTCAGCGTCACACAAAGCGAAAATGTTTCTTTCTTAAATTCATCACAAATACTCATTACAAAGTTAATATTCTGGATGTAGAATGTTGTGAACGATAATCGTAACCATTATATCTTTTTGTAGATCGAGAAAAAGATTTTAAAACAAGTAATTTCAGTTTTTTGCGGGACCGATCTAAAAACCCGACTTACCACCTCCTTGACCTTGACCTTTCCCCCGGTCAACGAGGGGAAGGTGTAAGATGGCTCATTAATTTCAGGATATTAAAACAAGATAAACGGAGAGAAATTTCAAACTTAATATGTATCATCTATACGTATTTTCTTTTTCTTTTTTTTCAATAAATGATGGTTAAATTAGAGAGTATGCCGGGGTTCTACGGTACCGGTGTACTTACGTATAAATGTTGAAAATTATTAAATGCTGTGAGCTGTTGAACAACAAATGTGACAAATCAATAATAAAGAATGTATTTCAACAAAAAATCAGCTTTAAATTGTTTATTTACTCAATTAGTCTTGAATCATTAATAAAACTTACATTATCTGAAGATACGTTTTCCAAGGAACGTTACTCTGATACCGGTGTATATGTATGGCGCGCCATTAATGTTAAAAATAACAAATTTTTAATTTAAAAAAATTATTTTATTTATATATAAATGTCAGTCAGTTATTTTTCATTTCAATACATTTTTTCTTATATATTATGAAGAAGTAGAAGAAACATTTTTTGAATCATTTGCAGTTGTAAATTGAATTAGTTAATAATTCACAAACTCCTTTAACAATGGGGACATTTAAAAGAACAATATTCTTTTACTTCCCTTTCCTCACAACAAAAGGATAAATGAGTCCAGTGTCCACAAATGTCACATTTTGCCCATTTCACAAAAGTTAAGCTGGCCATCTCTCTAAGTTTTCCTGGCTCCCATAATCCACAGACACAGCATACTTCATCATCATCATCTGTATTTTCCAAACTATCCCTGTCACCATCTTCTACGCCAACTTTGCCCCCTTTTTGGTTTGATCCTGATGTTGATGGCCCACTTTTTTCTGGAATTTGCTTCTTGGATTTTCTTGTCACAGTTGTTGGTGCTGATTTTTCTTTTGGTGCTGGTTTTTTTTGCACTGCAGTCTTTTAGTGTTTTCTGATTTTTTTGCTTTAGTAAATCTCCTGCAATAAATGGAGGTATGAATTTTTTCTTTGGTTTTCTTGGTATAGTCTGAATCTTTCTAGAATCTAAAAATGTGTCATCTTAGTCTATCTCAATGTTTTCCTTCCCAGATTTTTTCGACTTTGTAGAGGTTTGATCTTTGTTGTTGTCAGTATCGTCCTTGTCTTGATTGTGCTCGTATATGATGGATGGAGCAACTTCTGAATTTGAAATGACCTTGTTGTTAAATGGATAGATTCCTGTCTTTTTGAATGCTGATGTTAAGTTTTCAGGTGATAAGGCTCTAAGATAAGGTTTTGCTGTAAGTTCAGCAACTAGATGTTTTGTGATACTGGTTCCAGGATTTCTTTGTAAAAACATCTGACACTCTTTATTATACATAGATTTCAATAGACCGAAAATAGCAACATCTAAGTGCTGGGTAAGGTGGCTTGTATGGGGCGGCAGGACAAATAAAATGACATTATGTCGCTTCGCCCAGTCTGTTAAGGTGAGACTGACATGGGACTTGTGCCAATCATATAATACCAAAACAGACCTCTGGTTCCTACTGTCACTGATTCCCGTGTGCTTTGCAAAGAATTCAGTCAAGTATTTTTCAAATACTTGTGTGTTGGACCATCCAGTCTCTGTCATGATGCCCTCAGCCCCAGGAACAGACCCTTTCAGTAAATCATCCGACCATCTTTTCCCCTTAAACACATAGAATGGTGGCAAATGATTTCCAATTGCATTTCCAGCAGCTATGGTGGTGGTAAGTGATGATCTAGCAGATGTAATGGCTTGTGGTTTTGTGCTTTTACTACAAATAATTTTTGGTTGATTGTGCTCTGTGCTGATTCCAGTTTCATCTATATTATAAATTTGCTCAGGGCTTTGTCTAATGTTGTGCCGTGTCATTATGGATGACAGTTCTTTGTAATAGGAATTAAGTTTATGCCTAGATGCTGCCTCTGCTCTACAGGTTGTCAATTTCTGTGGAGATGCTACTTTCAAATCTGGCCATCTGTGCAAGAACCCATAAAACCAACAATTACTTAAGGTTGATGAGTTTGACTTTTGCTGTGTTAGATCTTTTCCCAAACTTGCTGCATATTCTCGAGCTCCTCTTTTGTTGTAGCCGTAACCCACATCAGCCATGTATTTAATATGTGCCACCAGTTTTTCTTCTTCCTCTCTGTTGAAGATAGGTGTAAACCCAATTGACACATCAATGGGAACAATTCCTAAAGTTCTGTCTCTTAGAGTGGACTCTGGCACACTACACACCTTTGCTGCCTTGTACACCGACATCCCCTCCAAAGTAGCATTGAATGCTTTCTTAAGATTTTCTCTGTTGTATTTCATTTTAATTTTTTGAATTTTCCCTGCTGTGCCCTTAAACCAAAAGATAATTAGATGATAACATTATTATAAAAGTTTAATTCATGGTAAAATATTCTAACTTATTTTAAGTTACATATGTAAAATCTCTTATGTTTTATAAATTTTTTTCCTGGAACTGCGCTCCATACATTTTTTCAACATGAGTGATCACGTGATACATGACATCATTCTTGATGTAAATATACCAGACGATAACAGAACTGCCGATAAGTATTGTAATGCACTTGTAATTTGGCTAATTTTAATGTTTTTACGATATAGGGTATGCAGGCTATTGCTCGTTAAGTTAAAAAAGTTAACAATTTAATGTAGATGTTGATTACTTACCAGACGATGCGAATCTTTATTTTTAAAGCGAGAGATACGACAGCAAGGTATCACCAATCTTCCCTAAAAATAACTGGCCGCTAGGTGTCGCGTTTCGCACGCGACTTTAAAAATAAAGGAATACCCCGGTACCGTAGAACCACCGGTATCGTAGGAATGGAGTATACATCTACACACTACAAAGTTAAACATGGTAAATGATACTCAGAATTTTCATGCTAGATTTCGAACCCCACGAATACCACATTTTTATATTTAAAAAAGTACCGAGAAAATTTTAATTAAAAATTTTCATAGCCACAAACATTACCATACTGAGAACTTTATTAAAAATGTTCAATTCACAGATTTAATTTTATTTTATATATCGCAAGCTAGATTTATTTAGGCATTCTTTGCGCGTTCTTCGCCAATTTCCTTCACATTTACTTGTCTGTTTTTCTTGGCATCTAACAAATACACTAATTTTATGAGTTCTCTTCAAATCCTTTAAGAATTGTGTTTCTTTGATAGTCACGTTTAGGTTTGATTTGGTAATAAAAACGTTTTTATTCTTCCTTGTTTATCAATCACTCCTTGATTCAGATGAATTCATCCAGAAAAGCTATCCAAATCCTTATTTTTAGAATACAAAATTGATTGAAAGTTAAGACCCAAAACTGAGTATTTGTCAATTTTCAATAGAAGAAAAAAATACAATTATGTATTTCATTGAATTTTCGTATTGAATGAAATAATATGACTGATTGAAATATGCAAAGCGCTCCAAATCAAATATTTTACAGTTTAAGTTACATTCTTCATCCGAGGAGCTATTATAGGCTCTACAGCAGAGCTGACTCGTAAGATACAAAAAAAATGTTATACTATACAATTATGGACTGTTTAGAAGGGAGACATCACCAATTTATCAGGTCTGAGTAGGGATGTCACCCGAGGGCGCAAGCGCAAGCGCCCTCGGGTGACATCCCTACTCAGACCTGATAAATTGGTGATGTCTCCCTTCTAAACAGTCCATAATAGTTTTATTATCCTGAAGAATATAGAATTATTAATTAGATAGAGTAGAAAATAGTAATCAAACCTATTTTCTTCTACTCTGCTCCGATTCCATACTTTCAAAATATGTCAACAGACAACTTTTACGTCATTGTTAGAATTTATTGTTTACCGATCACGCATAATTAGCCATTGTACTTATAAATAGGAGTTATTTCGCTTAAACCACTGTAGTTTTATTCATTGAAAGGGCGGCAACACAGTTGTAACCCTTACGCTATTTCATTGTAATCTGAAGGGAGATAACAGTTGTCACCCTGCGCATGAGGGAGACATCACGAGTTGTCTCCCTGCACTAAACCAATCAGATTGACTGTATAATTCTGAAGGATAATAATTACTTTTACTTCAAAATGTATACAGGCTTTCTGTGCATATTCACTAGCATGCATGTATAATTGTACTCTAGAAAACAACCAAGCTTGACCTCTATCCTGAAATACGTGTATATTATGTATTTCTACGAGCTATGTTCTTGAATTTTCAACATAAACTTTACAAGGTAAATTCTATGTCGAACCAAGAATTTCTCATTTCTTTCCACGGATTTTTATGCCCCCGTAAACGAATTTTCGGGGATATATAGTTTTTGTCTTGTCCATTTGTCTATCTGTTTGTCTATTTGTCTGCAAAAAAAAAAATTAAACCTAGCCCCCAACTTTTGACTGGGTGAGATTATGGCTTTTTTATTTCACAGGTGTATTCCTTGTGACAAGACTTTTCTTTGGTACCACTAAATTTGACCTCTTGACCTTAGCGTTTGATACAGTTTTATACCAAAGTTCCAAACTCTTATTTTAGCCATAATTTTGAACCGTTGGTGCTAGATCCTTCATACGTCAAGTATGTATTGCTTGTGACACGACTCTTTATTGGATACCAACATTTTGAGCTTGGAGATTGACTTACTTTTCAAAAATATTAACTTTGGCAATAACTTTTCAACGGTTGATACTAAGCCTTGTATTCCTCACCAAAACATTTTTGGTGACAAGACCTTTCGTTTAATATCAACAATTTTGACCTTTTGACGTTGACTTTAGAGATTGACCTCCTTTGTTTAATACCAACAATTCTGACCTTTTGACGTTGACTTTGGATATTGACCTTCTTTTAATTAACTTTAACCTTGGCTATAACTTTTGAACTGTAAGGGCTAGGGCTTTCATACTTCACAAATGTAATCCTTATTACAATGACCTTTCATTGGATACCAACAACTTTGGCCCTTTGACCTTGACCTTTGCGTTTAACGTAATTATTAAGAACCTTAACCTTGGCAATGGATTTTGAATGGTTAAGGATTGGGTTTTCATTCTTCCCAAATGTAATCTTTGTGACAAGATCTTTCTTTAGAAACCTTGACCCTTTGGTTGTGACTCCGGAGTTTGACCTAAAAACGTTAACCTTGGCCATAACTTTTGATCAGGTGTTGCTAGGGTTTTATATTTCACATTCGTTCTTGTGAGAAGGCCTTATTTTGGGTATCAACATGTTTGATTTGCATCTGTGAATTTTTTTTATTACCATTGTTATGTTGCCATACGGCGGTACCAGTGTTTCAGAAACATATCTTGTTATTTCGGAAATTGCTTGAACTATACTTAAATCGATTAGATGTTATTTTATGTTTAGTATTGTAATAATTACAGTGCATTTCATTTAATCGCAGGGAATGTAAAGTGATTTATTTCAGTGTAGCGTGAGCCGACATCAAGTTAGCGTTACATTTTTCGATTGCTTTAATCCGAATGACATACTAAGAGTGTGAAACAAGATGTGTTTGTGAAACACTGATGCCCCCATATGGCAACATAACGAAAGTTAAGCTTTCTCAAATGCAGATCAAATATGTTGTTACCTTAAGTAAGGCCTTTTCACAAGAAATACAAATATGAAATATAAAACACTAGCACCACCTGGCCAAGGTTAAAGTTTGTAAAAAAGTCGGTCAAACTCAAAGGTCAAGGTCAAAGGTCAAAGTTGTTGATATCCAATGAAAGGTCTTCTCACAAGGATTACATATTTGAAGTATAAAAGCCCTAGCCCTAACCATTCAAAAGTTATGACCATGGTTAAAGTTTTTTTGTAAGTACGAAAATCTCCAAGGTCAAAAGGTCAAAATTGTTGGTTTCAAATGAAAGGCCTTGCCAAAAAACTGATATTTAAAACATGAAATTCCTAGTATCCACCGTTTAAAGATTAGGGCTAAAGTAAAAGTTTGTAATTTTTGTGTAAAAGTGGGTCAAACTCCAGGGTCAAGGTTTTTGATATCAAATGAAAGGTCTTGTCACAAGAATTTAATATGTGAAGTGTGAAAGCCCTAGTCCTCACTTTTCAAAAATTATGGTCAAGGTTGTATTTTTAAAGAAGATCAAATTCCAAGGTCAAAGAGTCAAGTTTCTTGGTATCCAATAAAGGGAATTCTCACAAGAATTACATATGTGAGATATGAAAACCCTAGCTCTTACCATTCAAAAGTAATAGCCAAGGTTGAAGTTTTTATATAAGTACAAAAATCTCCAAGGTCAAGGTCAAAAGGTCAAGATTGTTGATATCCATTACCAATGAAAGCTCCTTTCACGATGAATAAATCAAATGTAAATGTCCTGGTATCTACTGTTCAAAAGACATGGCCATTTGAGTAAAAGTTCAAAATTTTGTGTAAAAGTTGGTAAAACTCCAACGTCAGATTTTTCGGACTAGGTCAAGGTCAAAAAGTCAAAGTTGGTGGTACCTAAAGAAAGATCTTGTCACAAGGAATACACATGTGAAATATGAATGTCATAGCTCCACTAAATCAAAAGTTATGGCAAGGTTAATGTTTTTGCGGACAAACAGACGAACAGAGAGACAGACACACGGACACGACAAAAACTATATACCCCCCGAAACTTCGTTCACGGGGCATAAAAATATCAGTCGCAATCGGTGGCTCATATGATAATGATATTTTGTCCCTTCCGTGTTTTGTTACATTAATCTTTATATACATCACATGAGGATGTATTGTGATAAGGTGAATCATGTGAAAGCTATATTCATACGTGCATAATCTGTAAGTCAGTAAAATTGTAAGTATATTTGCAATTAGTCTTATTTGCAGTACGTTCAACCAAGCGAGATATGTTTCGGGTGATCTTGACTCATCTACATGTATTTGCGTAATTGGTAATGCTCTTCGCGGGGGAGGGGGTGGGAAACATTTGATTATTTATATTCCCATGTTCTTATTAGAGAGAATATTTAATTTGGAGATGACCAGAAACAAGGATAAAAAAGAATATTCGCCAAAACCCGAAAGTTTTATTTCTCAGGGAGTGAGAGGCTGAGGTACCACCAGTAAAGATCAAAGAATTTTTTTTCTCAAACAAAATTTACTAAGGACAGATTATTTATTTGCTATTTGCCGGTGTAAAGACGAATAATGACCACCATCGAATAATGACCGGGGGGTCATTTTTCAACGACAAAAAATGACCCCCACCCGTAGAAAAAAATCATATTTTGTAGAAAAAAGGTCCTAGGGGGTCATTATTTTATATGTTAGTCCTATAAAATACTGACCCCCATTGAAAAATGACCCCTTTTAAAGTGATACAAAATATGCACTCTTTGATATCTTTTTTACAGCGAAACTAATTTTTACATTTTCTGTAACCAGAAAAATACAAAAAGTCGTATGAAATAATTAAGAGATTCATGTAGTCTTTCAATGCAAAAATTGTGTTTGAAAAGAGATTCTTTAATTGTCAAGTAAATAAAATTTCTTTTTAATATTCCTCCTTATAGAGTTTGTTTAAAGAATGATATTCCACTTGTTTTTAGAAATCAAACCATGCAAAAATCAGGTTTAAATACTCTTTAATAGGAAAAATGAAAATTTCCGTCATTTCAACTTTTAGTTTGTTTAAGTTTGGCAAATCCTATTTGACAATGAAAAAGGAGGAAATTCTTATCCCCCCCCCCCAAAAAAAAGAACATTACGTTAAATCAATTCAAAAAAATTAAATAATAAATGAAAAGCAAACATATAAATAAAACTCTATACATTTCAATGATTCTGAAAGAGGCTCTAGATATAATATTGAAATGAACCTAAGCCTTTACACAGGTACTATAATATCATAATTTACTTCGCCATGATTAAAGCATACTTTAAATGTTGGTGGAGGTATACTTGAAAGTATTGTGGCAAAGTAACAGTTAAAAATAAGTAGAATAGTAGATTATTTTTAGCTTATTTCTAATTCCTTCTTATAGAAAAATAAAGGTAGGGTGTTTTTGTTGTTGTTGTTTTTTTTTTTTGCTTTTGTTCAATATTGACTTCCTCCTAAATAAGAAAGGGGGTGGGGTAAGTATAAGACCTAAAATATGCTCTGTAAAGCCATGGGCTAGTGTAAAATACACAGTCATTCTTCGTATGACATCATAACTGGTAAATGTGTTAAACCTGTGCTAACCCATTAAGACGTCATAATTAATTCAATGCCACTTTTCACCATCGTCGGAAACCCACGGTCGGTCTCGCTTCTCTTAGAAGCGAGACCGACCGTGGGTTTCCGACGATGCTTTTTCACGTACTTGACAGCTTCAATAAAAATGGTAGAAAATACTGCATTTTGAAATTCACAGAATTCAATCATGCCAAAATAATCTTAATACAATTCATATATTTTTTGGTTTATAATGCTTAATGGCAAAATATTTCTGCAATAAGAGAAAATATGTAGGCACCTTTTATTTACTAGATCTTGACCTGAAGTTGACAAACCCAAGACTATCTAGTGTAATGAAATTACAATGTACATACAACTTTCGTAATAATTTGAAAGGTATGTAACCATTTTGAAGGAATGCATAAATCGTAAGATATCTTTAGTTGCCAGCTATATAGTGTAATATCTTGATGAAATGTGTCTTAGTCAAAGATGTAGGTCTTGTAGATCTTTTGATCGTGTGTACATTTTTGTGATACCTATAATGAAATGATGTGCATTCCTTTTAACAATTATTTGTTACCTATTCATATTCTTGGTGTTTGATTACAATTTTTCTATTAAATATGATCTTTTTAAAGTAAAAGTACAATTTCTGATAAATATTTATTCTGAAATAACCCCAAACAGTCATTTAATTGTTAAATCCCGTGTAAGTGCAAAGAGGTCAAGAATATGAGTATCGGTAAATAGCCTATCTTTCATTAGTTAGAGCATTTAGAGGGGAAACGTATATATTTTAATCATTTTTTGTAATCATTTGGCTATGCTCTTCATTATATTGAAGATTGAAAACATTGTGACATAGACTTCTAAAAAATATTTACAAATATAAGGTGCATAATTGAATAAAAATAATAGAGTTCATTTGACTATTTTTTTTAATGGTGGACTTATCTTTTATGTTAATTGAACTGATTGATAAGCAAGTACTAATTTATCATTTTGAAAAGTTTGAAAATCTTGTGACAGACTTTTCCGACATAGGTTCTACCTTAATTCTTGTTTTACTCCACCCTTTTACTCAGTTCTGAGTATACTTTTCAGAGAATTTAATATGAAAATCAGATCAAACATTTTCATTGTTGTAACGTCTTCTTTATAATGTATATTAATATGAAAAGTTAATTGAAGACCATTTCTTTTTATGTCCCCGTAATCGAAGATTCGGGGGTACATGTATATAGTTTTATCGTGTTCGTCTGTATGTCCGTCTGTCTATCTGGCGGTTTGTTTGTCCGCAAAAACCTTAACCTTTATCATAACTTTTCATTTATTGGAGCTATGACTTTCATTTTTAATATGTATATTCCTTGTGACAAGACCTTACTTTGGGTACCACTAAATTTGACCTTTTGACCTTTACCTTAGAGTTTGTCCCATTTTACACAAAAATGCCAAATTTTTACTTTGGCCATAACTTTTAAACGGTAGATACTAGTACTCTCATACTTCAAATATGTAGTTTTTTGGCATAACCTTTCATTGGATACTAAAAACCTTGACCATTTGACCTTGACCTTGGAGTTTTCCGTACTTATGATTTTTTTTACCTTGGCCATAACTTTTGAACGGTAAGGGCTAGGATATTCATACTTCACATATGTAATCCTTGTTACATTAAGCATTTTCTTAAGAAATCATCAACTTTGACCTTTGAGTTTGACCTTCCTTTCAAAAACTTATCCTTAGCCATTACTTTTGAACAAGTGGTGCTAGGGCTTTCCTATTTTGCAGTTGTATTTCTTGTGAGAAGACCCTACTTTGGGTAACAATATATTTATATTGCATTTAAGAAAAGTTGAATCTTCGCTATGTTGCCATACAGGGGCATATATGTTTCACAAACACATCTTTTTATTTATGAAGATTTGCGGATAAGAGATGGATACCTCAAAGCGTAACAGACGGATCATTATATACCCTCCCGCTTTTCAAGCGGAGGATATAATAATATATATACTGCTGATTTTTTCTGTCAGTTCGATGATTTCCACCATCAAAAAACAATGTTTACCTAACCCTTATGGCTTGATAAATCTTTTACTCCTTTAGATTCTGAATCATTGCATTTACCTTAAAATACGGCTATAATTGTATAATGTTATGAGATCAACATATCATCAGCTTATTCCCAATAAGCTCAGGTGAGCTTTTTGGCCAATATGCTTCTTTATCTAATTTTTTTTTTTGCCCCCTAAAAATTTTAGCTTTAATCTACAGGGGGTCATTTTTCCACGGGGGTCATTTTTCTTCACGTGGGTTCTGCAAATTTTTAGGGAAGTGACACTTTTTCTACGTGTAAAAGGGTCATTTTTCTACGTCGAATAATGACCGGGGGTCATTTTTCGCTGTCGAAAAATGACCCCCGGTCATTATTTGATGGGGGTCATTATTCGTCTTTACAACAGCTCTCCCTTTACATCTAAATGGCTATCCTTCAACATTTCTACTCTAAATCCATTCATTACTTTCAAATGAAAGTACAATAAACAACAAACACACCATTTGGATATAGCAACGACACGCAGCAGCTTTATATGTACAGTGTACATAACTTATGCGAAATATGAAAATCAATTTCTCTATACATGTTTATGTTGGATTGAATAAATTATTATGGAACGCTGTAACTGCCTTATGTGCAGAACTTGCATTATATTCTGGTACTTTGTCATTATATGATGGTATTTTGTAATTATATTATTCAAATAGTTTTTTTAAATGCAAATGGAAATTCATAAAATACAAATAAAAAGTATATCATACAAATGGAAAAGATCGAATATTGCAATGTTTGACATATGATATACATTGCATTTTCAATAATTTTGTTCAAAATCTGTTTTAGGTGGCAATGTTTCATAACAGTGAGGAAGAGAATACGTCATGCTTAGAAGAAATGAGGAAGTTTTCTTCATTCTCTCTAGAAACAGAAATTAAATCTATCAATCATAAAAAAATCAAAGAAAGATTAAAAAAGCTAGAACAAGACATTGAATATGGATATGGCACAATTGAAGAAACTATTTGTTTTCATAATTTTGTTTCGTACCTACACTGGACATACGATGAGAAGGAAAAGGCAATGGAGTTAGCCATCAAAGCCGTTGAACTTGGAAGTAAGTGTACGTTTACAGCCACGGGAGTAACAGACAATATTATAACCTTGTGTAATCTGTTTCATTTTCACAAAGAAAATGGCAATGTAGCTGAGTCAAGAAAATTTATTGAACGATTTAAAGAATTATCCAAACGAGATGATTTCCAGGAACTGAAATATATTGCAAAAGCTGAGTTAGCTGTCTGTATGTCAAAGCTCGGTCCATTTTATTTGACAAAATCCATAAAAATGTTTCGCGAATCTGTTGACAAGATGTCTACATTTGTAGATTGCTGGCAGTTTCATTTTGCATTAACACTTAATAGAAAAGCACATCTACTTAACATTCAAAATAAAAAAGATACGCAGGATGTAGACGATGATAAAGAGGCCTATGAAAAATTTAAGAAAATTATTGAATGCACTTCTTCAAAAATCCTGAAGTCAAACTCATTGTGTGAAGTCGGATTTATATTATATAATCATCACAATGAAAAAGACAAGTATGAAAATTTGAACTACATGGAATACTTTGAAGAGGCTATAGAAATCAACCCACAGTCATATCATGCCTTAGAGCGATACGGGCAGATCTTGAGATATCAGAAGAACTTGCAGAAATCAAATGAAATACTTGAACGATCTCTGAAAGTTCGTAAAACTCCAGCTGCTTATCATCATCTTGGACTAACTTTTCAAAAAATGGTCTTAGAAGAACATTACGAAAAGAAGAAAAAGCGTTCCCAATTGGAAAACATGTCAAGACAAGATTCCACAAAGGTTGATGGTCTAGGTTTGAGGAGTGGCAGCAGTGATAAATCAAAGACGATTAGGGATTCCTCACAAATAAGAGCAAAAATGAAGTCCTGTCGATATGTTTTGCTGTATCCAGGAGATGAACGTCTGCTGAATGCTGAACAAAATCTAGAAAAAGCTCTACTTATGGACATATCTTTTGATAATGCACGATATGACTTAGGACTCGTTCAAAGATCGCTTGGAAAACCTAATGAAGCTCTCAAAACCTTTAGGTACATAACAAATAGTTACAAAGGGAAATCAAGTAACCAAATTCAATTGATTCTTGCATATGAGCAACAGGCATTCTGTAAATTAGATCTCTTTAAAACCAATGACAATGAAAACGATATAATCGATGCAGTGGATGCCTTAAACAGAGCTTTGGATATTTTGACCCTGTATATAGACTCCTTCCCAGAACTGAAAAGTGCTTGTACTTGTGTCCAAGTGATAGAAGAAATTAAGAAGAAATATGAATGTTGCAACTTGGGAAAAGAAAACAGTAATGACATCCATGACTTTGCTTCATTGTATGAAAAGTCACACGAGTACAAAAAGGCATACGACCTTTACTCGAAATGTGAGCCTAAAACTAGAGTTGTTTATCAAAAGATGGTTGAAAGTTTAAAAGCTGCTGGTGATTATGAAAATGCCATCGGTATATTAAATAGACTTATTATAAATAAAGACCCCAACACCCCACCTGGGCAATTCATATTTCAAATGTATTCTGATGCAGCCTTTTATTCGATAGAGAATCGAAAATTTGAGGAAACAAAGATGAGGCTCTTACAATGCCAGAAATGCATTCCAACATGGGAAAATCATGACAACTGCATTGATGAAGATGATGTAATTGATTTCTACATTCTGCACCATTGTGAAGAAAGATGTCCGCTTGCAGAGAAGTTAGTTCGTTTACTGACAGAGTCATTTTTCGTAAAATTCAATGTTACACTGAATGCGGATGAGTGCTTGCCAGGACGTACGATTTCAAAATATTACAAAGACACAATCAAAAGAGCAAACTTCATACTATTCTTTTATCACGAAAATCCTTTGAAGAGCGAAGACAATGATGGCATAATAATTGAAAAAATACAGGAAGATCCCAGCATGGGTTCAGAAAACAATGTCCTTAACGTTATATTAGGTGATGCAGAACAGCCTTGGCGACACCCAGCTGTCGTACTCCCGAATGACTTTGCCACTGCAGAAGAAGAGGGCAAGGAAGACAATGAGAGGCATGTTTTAGAGGGTCGTCTGATACTGGATATTTTGAGGAAAACTTATGCACTTCAAGAGAGAAAGGTAGCTCATTTTGAATACATTTTAGAGGATTTAATGTTAAGTGGATGCCAGCAATTGAATATTAAAGTACACATAAGATGTCAATACTTTCTCAAATTCTATTATACACTTTTTTGTTCTTGTTCAATTGAAAATTAGGATTAATGACAAGGAAACCTATCTAATTTACAAGAATGAATAACAGATAAATCTTATATATGACCATAGGCATTTTGAGAGTATCGACCTTAATGTGTTCTATTGGTAAATTGGGCCTTTTACTCTTGAAAATCCAGTAGTGCTGCATATTTTAATTTTCCAAATTTTAGCAATTGGACTAGTCTATTTAAATTACGTTAAACCATAATATGAGAGCAGCTCTATCGAATACTGTTTCTTACAATTAGTTTAAAATTCTATTAAAACTGTAGATTATCCATTAGAACAAATTGGAAACTTTTTCTCCTTCCTTTATACCAAGTGTTTTGAGTCGAAACTTATAAGTTTTACTTTCGAACAAAAACGTTTTAGACAGTTAGATTTTTCCAAGAACGTTATCAGAATGCATGTATATCTGCGATCAAATTTTTTGAAATACGTTTCAACATTTTATACATTATCTTCGACTATAGATGAGTTACAACTATTGATAGAAATAGTCTTTATTTTATATGTTTCATAGATTATCAAAAACTGATATTTGCTACATAATTTAATTTACAACTACTGCAGCCGATAATTCAATCGCATAAGAAATCGTATGCATTTACAGGATTATTTTGTCTGTTGAATATTTTATTTTAGACATTGAACTTTCATTTGCAAAATTTTTAGATACCAAATTATCAGTATATAAAAGATAGTAATTAAATTTTTAAATAAGTTCGAATTTTACAGTGATGTGTTGTTGTTGTTTTTTTCTACAGGAAAGGAGTGATGCTTCCAATTAAAACTTTTTCCTTGAAGTATGGACTTCCAGAAATGAGTAGTGACTGCACTATTATATAAAAAAGTGGATAAAAAAATAATGATAATAATAATTATTAAAGATCGTTTTGAATTTGCATGTGAAAGTTGGATATTTTGTAGATAAACGCAAAAAGCACAAAACCCCCTTTTTAATGCTGGCCCCCCAAATCTTAGTCACGATGAAATGTTAAAAACATTAGAATGGACTGAACTATGTAAATATTAATCCTTACTTTTTTTAAATCCTTATGATAATACTTGCATATAGTATATTTGAATGTGTCCCAGTTGCTTTTCTGGATAATATTTTCCTACATATTGTATGCTTGATGAAATTGTAAAAAGTATTCACAAAGGTGTTGTTATCTGCAAGTTAGAGATCATATAAATAATTAATGTATGTCACTGAAAATGTGATGCGTCCAAGACTTGTTCGTGTTTCTTTGGCTTTGAACTAAAGCAAACTTCAAAGGTACATGTACTTGGACACAGATTTGAAATCAATATTTTCTCTATAAAATTACGACTTATATATTTTAATAGCATTTCACACAAAAATTAGTTAAAAATCTTATTTCATTTAAAAGTTATTAAAATTTAATTTTTTTTGGCGGGTTTGATTGACACATCCTTGCACTTTCACAAATTTTATTCTTAATCCTTGGGAAAAGTGGCAATCTTGTTGTGTACTAAAATTAGAAATATTAAAACTTTTATCCAGAAAAATGATTTTATTCAGAGTAGAAATATTAGAAAGCAAAACTCTTTCACAACTATCGTCATTCCGAACTAAGAGTTGCGTACTGAGTTTAGCAAATCGAGCACATGTTATGTACACAGTTTTTTGTAAACAGGGCACGAGTTCTGTTATTGTTTATGTTTAAAATTCACCGGGTGCGTTCAATCGTCACAGTCTGCTTACCACAATTGCACGGAATGACAATATATTGTGTGTTTGTTTTCATTTCGAACATGTCTACTCTGAATTTTATGGATTATGGTATTAATATTTTTCATTTATACAAAACGAAATTGCCACTTTTCCTCAGGATTACGAATAAAATTAATTTGTGAAAGTGCAAGGATGTGTCAATCAAACCCGCCAAAAAATTTGAAATTTAAATATTTTTTATATGAAGTAAGATTTTTAATTAATTTTTGTGTGAAATGCTATCAAAATATACAGGTGTATAAGTCGTAATATTATAGAGAAAATGATAACTTCAAATCTGTGTCCAAGTACCTTTAACATAAAATTATTCAGTCATTCTTTTAAAAATGGTTGCTTTCCCTATTACAACTGGGGATAAAACAAAAGAGATAGGAGAATTTATTCATTCAAGGAGCCATAGCTGCTTTACCGACGACACGGTCGACTGAAGAATTTGAAAGGAAATATTTTTTTTTTCTATTTATAGATATACCTCTGCAAGACTAGTGAAGATCAAATTATTAGATATTAATTGTGAACAAGAGTTTTTTTTTATAGTTGCAAGTATGTTACATGACAATCATTTTACTTGTTCACTACTCTTATTCTGAGACAAAAGATTTAGAAAATCAATGAGAATAAAACAATTGGCTATGAATATGCAGAATTTCTTTTCCCGTGATACTTTTTAAATGTAATATGTTTTTATAACTTTCTGAAATTATGTATACATGTATATTATAAAGCATAATGAGTAAAAACGTAGAAAAGATTCTCAAAGAAAAAAATCATTAATTAAAAAAATAGATTTAGATTGTGTAAATCAAACTTGCAATTACCATATTTACAATTCAGCAATCATACCACTGCGCCAACGAATACATTGACGTATTAATAATAATGATTTAAGAGAGATTACCAAATCTTAAGATATTATGAGAGAAAAAATTGAACGTAATTTTTACATTTTCATCATTTTCAATATGAAGACCAAAATTATCTAAATGTTATGAATTGCAGTCATGTCCACATAAAATTATTCAAAAGCTGTTGTTCTGGTTAAGGGTGGTTTTTGGCAACAGTTTGTCATCGACCTCAATATTTACTATATACTCCATACAAACCGATTATTTTTCATATCTATTATATCGGGGAACTATTAATATTAAAATATCATTATTGTGTGATTCGGTTTTACAAATGTTTGAACTAAGATGTTATGACAAAATTTTGGTTAAACAATGTATTTACAAAATCACTACTAGAGTAAGCGAAAATGTCTATCAAATGCGATTTGCCTCTTCAATTGTGAATACAAAGTAAAAAAAAAATCATAAATTAGATGAGACCATTTTTGATGGAATAAAAAATGTTTCCTGGAGGTTTACAAAAAGTTTCGAGAAGGACAGTTTTAAGTCAGTCGGGAGATGACATACATACATTTTTCAAGATGGTCTTTCATGTATAGTGAATGAGCTTTGAAGCGCATGTACAATCAATGAATAGAGGTTTTGATTAATATTTAATATTGATTTTCTGTTACTCTACGGATTATAACTACATGTAATTAACCTAATTTATGCCCCTTGTAAAGGGTAAAAGAGAAACAATAATACTCCCAGTAAGTCAATTAACAATGTTTTATCTTATTTAATACCGCAGTATTTTCAATATTATTCATTTATCATTCAGTTTGTCTTTATTACATGTACTTTGTAAAAAAAAATATAACAAAAGAATTATTTGACAGGTACAACCAGTGTCTGACAAGATGTTAAACAAAACATTATTCGGTAAAATTCCAATTTTGGAAGTTTTCAAAAACTGAACACTTAAATAAATCCCCACTCTACTTTTCATAAAAAGTTAAAATATTACCGGTGTAATGTTTTTCTTTTAAATTTCAAATGTATTTTTTCTTGAATTGCCTACATTTCTGAATTTATGAATTCTGATTATGAATTTTCTCAAAATAATTTAGATGATTGAACCATGTAAAATCAATATAGCATTTTAATGCTTGAAATATGAGTTGATAGGCAAAATATGTGTTAGCTCGTTACCATGGCAACCAAAAGAGTAACCATAATCGAAGATTCGGGGTAAAGAGTTTTGCCATGTCCCTCTGTCTGTCGGTCTATCTATTTATCTATTTATCTGTCTATTAGCCCGCAAAAGATTTAACATTGTCTATAATTTTTGAGTTAGTGGGGGAAGGGCTTTCCTATTTCAAAGGTGTAACACTTGTGACAAGATAATTCTTTTGGTAACACCAAATTTAACCTCGTGCCCTTGACCCACTTTTACTAAAAATCGAACAAAGGCCATAACTTTTAATTAGTTGGTGCTTAAGCTCTTATACTTCACATGTGTATCCACTGTGACAAATCCTTCCATAGAGTGTTTAGATATATGACCTTTTGACCTTAATCCTAGAGTTTGGCCCACTTTTAAAACTTTAACATTAGCCATAACTTTTGAATCATAGAGTACTAGGACTTTCATATTTCACAGACGTCAATCGTCAACATCCCTTGCTTATGTTTCAAAATGACTTCATCATCTGCATACGGAGTTTATATATCTCAGTTGATTTGATTCGCAAGAGCATACTCTTTTGATTGACAAACAAGTTGATGAACTAGAATCTCTGCAGTCTCGTTTAGAGTCATCATTTCGTAAGTTCTTTGATCGATACAATAGCAAAATCGATACATTGAACAATTTATCATCCAGTCAAATGCAGTCAAATGACTGAGTTTTTTTTTTCATACCATTAGTCTATTATTTACACACTGAATTGAAAACGGATTTTTCCGTTATTTTCACTATCATGACAAAGAGCACAAGGTGGTTGTGATCAGTCGGCATGGGATGCTCTTCCCCTCCATTGCACCTGATCCCACCTCTGATGTTTTGGAGGTCCATGTTTGCTCTACTCCTTTTTCGAATTGTTTATGAACTTTTGAGCTTGAATACTGTTTGTTTTCTCTATTTCATATTGTATTGGTATTAATAACTTGAGATGGGCTCATGGAAAGGCCTATTCGAGTGTTCCACAACTCTTCAGTAGTACTAGTATTTCAATCTTCACAGAGAATTGGTGTTTAAATGCACTGACGCTTTCTTTAATTTACAAATCATAATTATTTTGTGAAAATTACCAATAATTTAATGTGTATGACTATATACGAATTTTCTGCGTATTCCAACACAGAGCTGTTCATTGCCAAGGATTATGTAAACCCATGTAATCTGAATAATAGTATCGAAAATGTTGACCAGCTAAGTACCTTGTATTTGAGAAATTTTAGAACACAACATTTCAATGAAATAATTAAACATATCCGAATGAGCTGTACAGTTCCAATCTCAGTTAGGGATATTTAGGATACAAAGAGAAAATGATGCACCTTTAAAAACTTTGGAGGTAGAATTTCATAACTTACATAGTGCTAAAACAGTACGATTCTAAAGTATTACAAATTCAGTGTAGAGATTTCCGAATATATCCCAACTTTTACGTTTTGATTGTTATACATCAAGCCTTTCAAATTTTTATCTGACTTATAATAAAAAAAAATGGGAATTGTTTGCAATTTGGATTTTAATAAATAACTATTAAAGCTATAAGCAAAGAAAATTAAATAGAAAGTTCAGAGAGAAAAATTTGTTTGTATAAGGATATCCGTTCCCTATAGCCAGAAAGGATAGCTCTTAAATTAAAATCTAATCCTCATCTCAAAATTGAGCCTAAATTTGAATCTACTCGTCAACAAATTTCACGCATCCTAGTATGACTCTCCAGTATGAACTCTTAAGCAACCATCTTGTGAAAAATTGACATTTGTACCCCCTGAAGTACAAAAATAAATTCATTTTATAAAATCGAATTTCCTTCAATGATCAAGAATTAGATGTCAATGTTTATGAGCATTATACCAAATTTAAAATGATTTGTGATATCTTACAATGATGGCACTAACATATTTTAAAACAATTGAAATAAATGGAAAATTTAAGTATCAAATGCATGGATACTTTTTATGTATATACATATTTATTTATCGATTTCTAATAGAAAATGCCAAATGGGTACTTTAGTTTAATTTTCATGAAAATACAATGTACATTTAATAATTTTTCCTGTATACAAAAATACTTTAATGATGAACTTTGAAGAAAAAAAGGCTAAATACACATTGTTTTTTTTATTTCAGAGATATTTTTGTGAACATTTTCAATTTTACCAAACTCCTGAATTTCAGGACCTGAAGATCGGGCTGCTAAAATGGTATTCAAATTAAGAGACAAGATTTAAAATTGTTCAACAAAGCGATATATCAATATTTACAGTAAATATTTGTTGAACATTAATCCTTGTCAATTGAGATAACATGCGCCATTTAGGTTAGATGTTGCATTACATCTTCGTTGCCTGAATGATTACGTTCATTGACAGTCTGCTCTAGAGTCACGAGGTAAGGAGTTGATCCTTACGTCGCGGGTTCGAATCAAAAAGTGGGACATGGAGACTGGTCCTTCGGGTGAGACCGAGCAAGTGGTGGTGTCTCCATATGAGTGAAAAATTCTCGAGAGGGATGATAAACAACATACAATTTTTTTTATCAATCAATCATTGAACGTGCATTTGTGTTGTTTTCACTTTGTTACATTGACCAATGATATCGACATGAACTACCAGTATGTGTTGTCTTTCTTTTCCTGGCGTCACGGAGATATACAGAATATACTTGTTAACTTTCTTTCATGCAAATGAAAAAAAAAATAATGTGGTGAAAAATGAATCAATATGTCAATATACTATTTGCAGTTTTCAATTTTTTTGTCACAGTCAGAATTGAACTGTATATTGTAAATCCAAGTAATTTGTTTTGGTGCCTTTAATCTAAAGTATATGACCACGAATTCAATATTGAATCCTTACAGGGCATAGTTTCATTTCGATAATAGTTTGCTTTAAATAAATTGCATGAAATAGATCAAGGTCAAGCCATGAAATGCACGTGTATGACTAAAGTTATTTATCTTATTTTATCTCTATTCAAAAACTTTCCATTTTGTATATTATTTCTTATCTGGAAATATAAATAGATTGTTATCATACATATTCCAGAGAACTAAAAATAGCTTATAGCTTCCTCCTTATGGTGTGCTGAAAGTGTCCTCTTCTTTGTTCACTCATTTACAAATTCTCAATCTCGTATACTTGTGCATAATGATACCAATTAAGGTAGTCCGATCCTCAGCTTTATAAAATAAGCAGTTAAGAAATCAAAAAATTAATAAAAGTATTTCTGAATCCAAAAAGTTTTGTAAATTTATCCGCTGTATTTCTTTTTAAGTTAAAGATGAAAGTTTCTATCATATTATATAGGGAAAATTGTCAAATTTCCAATATTTTTGCAGAAAAAGCTAATTGGAATATCAGCAATATATTTTCCAATTGAAAATTGATCAACAAATATATTTTAGGTTAAAAGATGATATGTATCTAGGCATTCTTAGAAATTGTCATGACTTTTATACATATTTGGTTTTTTTCGTCTATTTCCGTCATGTATTTATAATACATAGTGTATAAAAGGCTTTTGCTATCATTGCAAGACACCACAAATAACTTCTAATTCCATATCATGCTAATAAGCATTGGTATCTAAGGCTGGATTTAAGGAAATATTAAACTATTATTTTTTCTCCTTTTATGGGGTACAAATGTCAATTTTTATAAGACCTTTTCCAAGACTTTCAAAAACCTTGAATCTTATAAAGATGAATAAAATAAATTGTTGCATGAAAAAATTTCATTTTTAAGCCTCATTTTGATGTCTTTCAAATTAAATATCAATTTTTGGAGTTATCCTAACTGGCTGAGGATCAGATATCCTTAAAATATTTGCCCATCATCGTTATTTGCAAAGATACTGAAAAATGTCTATTTTCTAGACCTCAACGTTCAGATAGGTAATTGATTTTGGTTCATGTTGAAACCAGAAGCCATGACATCACATTCGCAGTTTTGAAAGAGGCACCATTTCTCATCATAATTATACGCCAGTCACATTTGGTATGGTTTATACCCATGGACAGAGTATTTTTTTTTGGATAACATCACTAAAATCAATGTTTAAGTCTACATGTACTATGTGTAGAAAACAAGAAAGAAATCAAAATATAATCTGAAGAGAAATACAGGATGTTTTCCGCTTATGGTGACGGATTTTGGGCATACTCAGGAATACTAAAATATCGTTTTTTCCATTATTTTTATCATGACAATGGGGTTATTTTTCGCAGTAACTTCAATTAGTCAATAAAACGTCCTTCATTTAAATCAGCACTGTTCAGGCTCCGGTTTTGATAATGCAACGTACACGACGTCATGTGACGTCAGAGTCTAAACACACTAAATATCACTTGAAGTTTGGCAAGCCCGTTCTTAATTTAAACTAAATAGGTATCTGCGCTTGCCCTAACACCGTCAACATATTAAAATATATCAAATATCAATTACGTTGTAAGCAGTTTAAAAATAGATTTAATTTGTTAAAACTATTGGGCTTCCGTAACTTCTCGATAAGAGACGCACATATCTAAAAATGTGAACGATATATTCAAGAGTGCATAATCTGTAAGTAAATTGTTATTACATTTTTAATTAGACTATATAACAGATTTATCATGGGTACATGTATATAGTGATGGTGTTTCAGAACATTAAACACCTATTGTCTTCTAGCGCTCTCTGTTTTCCCTTCCACATATCGATATTAAAGTTTTCCTCATTAAATGTCAAGGGTAAACATACTGTAGATCACTAAATTTTCGCGACAACTTATTTTCGCGAGATAGTCATTGACTCTTGATTAGCGAAACAAAATTTTCACGAATTGTGGTTATTGCTCTATATAATCTTAAGGAGTGCTATTATACGCGAGAATCAAATTTTCGCGAGCACACTGTCTCGCGTAATTACGCAAAAATTAGGTTCTCGCGAATAAAAAGTGATTTACAGTAAACAAAGCTAGAAGGTGTATCAAAAAACTTAGTTAAATTGACTTCTTTATGATAATCACATTCGATAGAAGATTCTAATATCTGTATCATTCAAGGATGCTTCAAGCTGTATATGTACCTAAATTCCTATTTATTCCGCAAGGATTCGAGGAATATCAGCTCGAGGTAATTGACTGAGATGCCGGACTCAGTCCATGGATAGGGGTCAGGTCACAGGCGTAAGTTATCGACAGGAGTTGCTTGAACTTCTTTTAAACTAATTGCTCAACCTCTGGAGTTTTCTGAAGTTCGACTGTGTCCTTTTAAAGATTCAATTTAAGTTCTTTAATCTAATGATGAAATTAAAAATTAATTGATTATCGCTTCTTTTGACGTAAATGCTTCTGAAATGAAACATGAAGATCAAGAAAATTAAACCACTTTTGCAACAATATATTTTGGTAAACATAATGTTTAATGTATTTCTTATTGTCATTCACTCTGTCTAATAAACAACCTGTCCAATATAATTGAACTTACTAAACACCTTCAGTTACCTGCAGATGATACTGAAACAAACGGCGTCTAGAATAAACAAACAGGCTTTAATAAATCAAACAATTTAATATGAACAATATTTGAAAAAAAATCGTATAAATTACAAATATTTCACATGATAATTGGCATGAATATTCAACAGTGAACTGAATATCTCACAGGAAATTAACTATTGTAAAGGGATCCGGAGCACCAATCTTATATTTAAAAAAATCACTGTTTAGAAGACGGTTCTTCCGATGAGATCGAATAAACTGATGTCCCGTGTAGCAGCAAGTGTTGGCACGAAAAAGATATACCATACTATTCAATGTTCTTAGTGCCCAGTATACTAGGTTTAAGGCTGTAGTCTATGTTCATAACATTAAGCTTCTCTGAGAACCAAAGATGCTTCAACTGTAAATGGTTGAAGATTATATGCCCTTTATTCATGTTATTTTCTTAAATATTCAGATATAGCCATGACATTTCAAAAGTAAGGTATGCACTATGGCTTACATTTTGTTTAACATCCTCCGAGACCCGAAAATACGTCAGCTGACAAAGATTGCATGGTGACTGTAAGCCTCTCCTTTTCTGACATATGATGGCCAAGGGAAATTTAATTTTACATATATTAACTTGAATCTTTTTTTTGGTGAACATAGACCTTGTGACTTATAGACGGTACTCTCTCTCACCTTAATGATCTTACAGCAAAACTGAAATCGTAGAGGTTATAGCTCAAGTTAAGTACAGTCGTTTGGCCAGTTCCGGATTTTGGCCAGTTCCGAATAATCAGTAATTTATGGACTGATAATTAATAAATTCAACGGTGTAAAAATAAATTGTTATCTATGGTAGGAAGCCTTGTTTATGAAAGTTTGAATTATGTGAAATTTTAATTTTTTGCCGTCAGTTTGGTTTCGTTATCGTACTTGAAACAGTCGACATACTTTTACAATGCAACAAATCTGAATCACCGCGACGTGCAAGTCTGCAGAAAAACCTTTGTAGATACATACATATTTCACATAAGACAACGTTCCAGGTATCAAAAGTAATTTTGATATGTACTCTAACATATACTAAAAACTTGTCAAAAATAAATATTTAGAACGCTGGAAGATATCGAAATATTTTCTTTCTCTTATTTTACCAGTTCCGAATACCCATTTTAAACACTATCATAAATTCACTCTTCTTGTTTTTTTTCATTGTAAAGGTGACTTATTATACCCCCGCTTGAAAAACAGGAAGAAGGGGTATATAGTAATGGGATGTTTGTCCATCCATCCGTCTGTACGTCCGTCCGTCCGATATGCTCAGGGGTATCCATTTCTTATCCGCAACCCCTCTTTTACCACTGAATGAAGTTTAATGAGGCTTCACAGAATTTAATGAGTCGTTCACAGAATCTTTGTTTAACAGTGACAAAGCGCACCTATTTTATTTTTGGATGTGGCACATAATTTGTGGTCCCTGATAAAAACATCTATTAGATACTGGCATTCTTTGTAATAGTGAAAGGTATATCCATCTCTTATCCGCAATTCCTCCTACACCACTGAATACGATTTAATGATACTTTCACCGATGCTTTATTACATTGTGACATTGTAACCTTGTATTTTACTTTTTGATCTGGCACTTATGATTTCGGGTCTCCCAGAGCAAATCATGGATCGTTTTGTCATAAATAATTATAAAGAAGGTGTGGGGCTTCATTAAAATGAACTCAGTGCCCACAGTACCTCTAGTTTCTCTTCAACCTTTAGAAATACAAATAATTTATTGGTAAGCAATTAATTTAACTTTTCTTGGGCATGCCAATGGATAACGTCTGGGACGTATATTTCTTAATTCAGGATTGAATTGAATAGGAATCTCTAGGTTATCCGGAACTCGTCGGCTTATTCGTAACTGGTAAAATGGACACCTATGGTAACTTGCGAAATAATTTTTTTTTAGGGAAGGCTGAACTTTTATGAAACATTATATTTAATTCCACAAGTCATCGAACTACCTCGATAAAACAATTAGATTTTGAAATAATGCTTAGTATATTCATAACACCGCCGAATCGGTTTCTTTTTCGGAACTGGCCAAATAACTGTACATGTATTTGTTTGTGTGTAATCAATCATCTCTCTCGAGAATTTTTAACTCATATGGTCACACCACCTTCTGCCGGTGGAGAGCTGCAAATTTTGTCCTATTCTCACCACTCACGGCCATTGAGCGAGCAGTGATGGATCGTTTTTCGTGCCAACGCTTACTATTTCCAGTGTATACAGTCTCGTCCGAAGGACGAATCTCCCCGTCCCAAAGTGATACCGTATAAGTGGAAATTTTAGCGAGACGCAAATTTAGCGATTTCTCCTTAAAAATTGGTATTTTATTTTTAGCGAGAAGTAATTTTAGCGATTTTTAAATGCTCACTAAAGAAGCTAGAACAAATAACATGCGATTAATTTTTAGCGATATTCAATTTTAGCGATCTCAACAGATTCGCTAATAATGCCCAAATTAAATCTTCGCTAAAATTTCTACTTATACGGTATTTGATTGATTGTTGTTTTCCGTCTAATTGGGGAATATTTCATTCCGATGGAGATGTCATCGTATACTGGTGAAAGGTTTCAAATGACCTTTATTCGGTACTTACCTTACTGCCACTGAGCTGTTAGGGATCTTTATTGGACAACCTACTACTGTGACACGGGGCCCCATTTTTAAGGTCTCAACCGATGGACCCGCAACTTTCACTTCAAAGTGCCGAGCGCATAGCGAAGTTACAGTTGTTACCCATGTTACATGTACCTCATGGACAAGATTCAAACTGAAGACCATCCGAACACAGAGTGAGCGCTCTACCGTCTGAGGTAATGCGACGGTCAGTGAGATTCAAACCCGCAACGTATAAAAGATTAATTCCTTACACCTTTGTTACAACGCACTTTGAAAAAATTTTTCAAAGTGCGTTAAATTTTGGGACCAAGTCAACGCACTCTGAAAAAATAAAATTTCATTTCAAAGTGCGTTAATATGGACCATATTAACGCACTTTGAAAAAAATGGGTATGGATTTGTCAATATTCCTGCAAATCTTAGGTATGGTAAATAATTGAACCTGTTTGATAACTCTTCTGTGAAGAGGTCACTTCAGGATGTGAAATTAAAGTGAGCGATTTTGATTTTTTCATACTTTGAAAATTCTTTCTCGCTTAAATGCTTTACTGTACTTAATTTTTTTCAAGTTTGCATGTATTTTATGTAAACTTTAATTTATTGAAAGTTTTCAACGTCATACCAGTTATGTAAACACATATACATGTATTTGGGTGTAGCATAGGCATCAGTACCGGAAAGTGGGGTTACATGTAGGCACATAAATATTTTGCAAAGATACACATAATTTATACATGTATGCATTAAAAATTGGGGCTTAACTGTGGGGTCAACTTTTATTTGCTACCGACGGCTATGTACAATGTTTAAGAAAAAAGAGCTTGGGTGAGAGACCTTCTACTCGTCTTCTCCTTGTTCTCAATGAGGTTAAATGAGTTCATGTAAATTTAATAATGTTTTTCGAAAGATACAATTATTACAATTTGATTTCCTCTATTACTAAAATCTAAGTTTAGAATTTTTATATTCATACATATATTTTTTTCAAAGTGCGTTAAATGCCTCCATGGTAAAAAATGTTTATATGCATTCTTAACGCACTTTGAAAAAAATTTTCAAAGTGCGTTGAGTGTGTCAAAAATTTAACGCACTATGAAAAATTTTACGCACTTTGAAAAATTTTTTCAAAGTGCGTAATTTTTTCAAAGTGCGTTGCCACACACCTTCACTCGAGAGTAGACGCTAGTACCACTGCGCCACGCGCGTGACACAAGTTCAGTAGAAAAAGTCCTTTTTTAAAAAAAAAATATCAAGATAAATGAATTCAATTTTATCAAATTTGAATCATAACTTGGAAAATAAAATTGCACTTTGAAAACATTTTAAAATGTTAACCTATATCTTCATTGTCTTAAGGAATTGAGCATTCAATAATTAACAGTGTAAGAAATGCAAATAGGCGATATCACCAAAATCGATATTGTGATATCACCAATTCAAAACGTGAAGGAGATATCAAAAATTCGAAAAGGTGTTATAACTTTTATTCATTTGCGGTAGGTGATATCACCAATTTTAATAGGTGTTAGCATCTATGGAGTTCGAATGACTCATATCGCCCATTCGATTGGTTTATATTAATAAATGGTAATAAATCTCAAAACAGCGATTCATAAGCAAAATGTAGTTGATTGCTGTCGTGTTTTTTTTTTCATTATTTATTTTTGGTTCTAATTATTTTTCATTACAAATTGCATATCATTATAAATTCTATCATTTCTAAAACATGTTTTAGGTCATGTGGCAATGTTTCGTAACAATGAGGAAGAGGATGAGTCATGTTTAGAAGAAATGAGGAAGCTTTCTTCCTTCTCCATAGAAGCTGAAATCCGATACATTTCTTCCCAAAAGTTGAAAGAACGCCGAAATAAGCTTGTAAAAGACATTGAATTTGGATATGACACCACTGAGGAATCTATTTGTTTTCATAACTTTGTTTCATTCCTTTACTGGGAAAGTGATGAAAGAAAACGAGCAATGGAGTTCGCCACAAAGGCCCTTGAGATGGGAAAAGAGATATCATCGCTAAGAGAAACAGAAAATATAGTAACAATTTGTAATTTTTATCACTTTAATGAAGGAATGGGAAATGTAGCTGAGGCAAAAGAGTTTTTGAGAAACTTTAAAGATCTGTCCAGACAAGACGATTTTCAAAACCTCAAATTCAGTGCAAAAGCTGAATTAGCCGTATGTATTTCAAAGCTCGGTCCATTCTGTTCAGCAAAAGCGATTGAGATGTTCCGCGAATCTGTTAACAAAATGCCTACATTTGTAGATTGCTGGCAGTTTTATTTTGCTTTGACACTAAGAAGAAAAACACATATTCTTGCCATTCAGAATAAGACGGATGCAGAGTTGATAGGGGAAGATAGAGAAGCGTTTGATATATTTATGAAAGTTATTAATAACACTTCTTCGAAAATCTTGAGATCCAGATCATTTACTGAAGTTGGATTGATAGTTTTCAATAATCAAGACAAATATAAAGATATGAATTATATGGAATTCTTTGAAAAGGCGATAGAAGTCAACCCCAAGTCATACCACGCACTCCAGCGCTATGGACAGCATTTGAGATATCAGAAAAACCTACAAAAATCAAAAGAAATACTTGAAAAATCTCTGACCATTCGAGAAACAACCATTGGTTATCATCATCTTGGTTTAACTTTTCAAAACATGGTTTTACAAGAACATCGTGAAAAAAAGAAAGCCAGGCATCCAAATCGGAAAAATATCCTAAAACAAGGATATTTTAACACAAGAAGTCATGTTCCAAGACAACAATCTTCAAAAGCGGTTAGTCCAGATATGAAGAACAATTATGATCGAGAAAAATCACTGGAAGCAACTCGATATTCTGGACAAGTAAGGGCAAAAATGAAATCGGTTAGATATGTCACAGGATGAAAATCCACCATTCAGTCGACTGAATGGTGGCTGAATGGCCACTGAATGGTCACTGAAAGGTCACTGAAAAGACCCTTTCCCGTGACCTTTCCGTGATCATTCAGTTACCATTCAGTCGACTGAATGGCACATGCATTTCAGTGACCTTTCCGTGATCATTCAGTTGAATCTTTTTATTGAATAATCGGCTTATTTTTTTACCTAAAAATTTAATTTCACTTTTTCCTGGTATAAAAGCATTAAATGTATCTAATTCCGAATAAAAAAAATAGGAAAAAAATTATTGCAAGAAACAAAAATTGCTCCCATGCCCAGAATCGAACCCTGGTCTCCTGCTTAAGTGTCCGCGACCTTATCAATTACGCTACGACGTCTTGCTGATAATTGAGGATTTAAAATCAAGTAATTTATAGAAATCGATGGAACAATCAGTTCACCTGTTGTATCGAGATGTTGACAATTATCAGAGACGGGCACCTGTTTGTGTGTCAAAGATTTAAGATCGTTGTAAATTCTTTATCTAGAAACTTAGTAGAATGATTTTATTTTGATTAAAGAAATATCATTTAGAAAGCTAAAATCTCCTATATATTTATTTCTACAAGAGGCATGTATAAACAAATTATTTATTCTTGTAATTAAAAATGAATTTCAAATAATGACTTTCAAAAACTAAATATCCTGCAGTTTTCAAAATGACATATGATAATTAAGAAACAAAATTGATCAGTAATACTTGCGATCTTCCAGAAATGGTTTAAATAATATAAATTCTGTCTCATCAATCAAAACTATATATTTCCATGAAAAAATACACGTATAAACACCATAGAATGTTATGCATTTATTTGAATTTTGAATCGGTTATCGGATCATCATTTTTTTATCACTTGGAGAATTTTTGTTTTCTAAATGTAACTAGAAAATTAAAAATCATTTTGAATCAGTTTCACATATTTTATAAAATTATAATAATTACTTAGACATATTTTAAAGTACCCGAATTTGATCATGATAAGTAAAAAAACACAATTAAGATTGAATAATAAATCTTTATTCAAAATATTGCTTCCTTGTTAAGGAAAAATATCTGATTATAAAATAATATAATACGCTAGTGACAAAATTGCTAAATTGAGACTTAAATATCACTGAAAGGTGGCGGAAAGGTCACTGAAAGACGACAGAAAGGTCACTGAAAGTCGACAGAAAGGTCACTGAAAGTCGACGGAAAGGTCACTGAAAGACGACGGAAAGGTCACTGAAAGTTTATGGAAAGGCCACTGAAAGTTGACGGAAATGTGTCCGCTGAATGGTGACTGAAAGGTATCTGAAATGTGACTGAAAGGCAACTGAAAGGTCACTGAAATGTATGTGCCATTCAGTGGCTGAATGGCCACTGAAAAGTTACTGAAAGCCGCCTTTCAGTTTTAACTGAAAGGTCTTGTTTCTTCCTGTGTGTACCACTGTATCCAGGAGATGACCGATTGTTGAATGCTGAACGAAATTTTAAAAAAGCCTTACAAATGGTAAGTTCTTTCAATCAAGCACAATATGATTTAGGACTTGTTCAAAGAATGCTTGGAAAAAGTGAAGAAGCTCTAGAGAATTTTAGGTATATTACAAACAGTAACAAAGGAAGAATTGATGCCAACGACAAAATTCAAATGATTCGTGCATACGAGCAACAAGCATTTTGTAGATTTGATTTATTTAAAACAAGTCAGAATGAAAATGATATGATCAATGCAGTAGACGCTTTATATAGAGCTTTGGATATTTTGTCTTTGTATATAGACGTTCTTCCAGAACTGAAAAATGTAGCTTCTTGCATCCAGGTCTTAGAAGAAAAAATGAACGAATATGAATATTTGCACTCAGGAGAAGAAAGTAGGAAAAAAAACTTTGCTCGTTTATATGAAAAGTTAAAGGAATACAGAAAAGCGTATGAGGTTTACTCGAAATGTGAGACTAAATCTTCAGCTGATTATCAAAAGATGGTGGAAAATTTGAAAGCTGCTGGAGATTATGAAAATGCTATTGGTATATTAAATAGACTCATTATAGACAAAGACCCTAATACCCCTTCTAGACAATTTTTATTTCGTATGTTTATGGATGGAGCTTTGTGCTCGTTAGAAAAAGGGAATTATGAAAAAACAAAGATTAGGTTCCTGCAATGCAGAAAATGCATACCAGCCTGGGAAATGCGCACGGATAGCTGCTATAGTGAAGATAACATTCTAGATTTCTTCATTCTGCATATTTGTGAGGAAAGTTGTCCACTTGCAGAGAAGTTATTACATGTACTGTCAGAGTCCAATTTCATAAAATGGAACGTTGCTAAAAATGTCGATGATTGTATACCGGGACAAAAAATTACAAAATATCTCAAAGATGTTATCAAAAGAGCAAAATACATACTACTGTTTTACCATGAAAATCATTCAGATTGTGAAGATCATACTGGCACATTTCTTAAAATGGAACATGAGGGTCTCTGCATGAGATCAGAAAAGAATATATTGAACATTATTCTGGGTAATGCAGAACAACCATATCATTACCCAAACATTATCCTCCCTAACGACTTTGCCACTGCAGAAGAAGATAGCCAAGAAGACCCGGGGACATATGCGTTAGAAAGTCGTCTGACAATGGATATTCTTAAGACAACATTTGCTCTCCAAGAGAGTAAGGTAACATCTCAAAAATATATTACTTGTATATAGACGTTTCGTGTTCAGTGCGTGATAAGATTCAAAAAGGTGAAGATAATAAACAGTGATCGATCTGAAAAAAATTAACAATAAAAAGTATGACGAGGCAAAAAAAAAAAAACAGTACATGGAAAATTCTAGAAATGACATCAGAAAACTTAGTCTAGTAGGAGTAGGCATCGCCTGTTGACCGGGGGCCTTGGATAGATTAGCTAGACAAAATTTTCAACAGAAATACAATATAAAACAGAGGCTTGACGATCGATAAGGCCCAATTCAAATGTACGCATTTTCTCTGGTTTATAACTTGTCGTAAATTATACAAAGACAGAAAATGCAATTACTCGTGACTATAGTTCATGTTCACATATTTCAAATAAATATTTGGTTCTTGCAATTACTCATGACCATAGTTCATGTTCACATATTTCAAATAAATATTTGGTTCTTGCAATTACTCATGACCCATAGTTCATGTTCACATATTTCAAATAAATATTTGGTTCCTGCAAGTACTCATGACCATAGTTCATGTTCACATATTTCAAATAAATATTTGGTTCTTGCAATTACTCATGACTATAGTTCATGTTCACATATTTCAAATAAATATTTGGTTGCTGCAATTACTCATGACCATAGTTCATGTTCACATATTTCAAAAAAATATTTGGTTCCTGCAATTACTCATGACCATACTTCATGCTCACATATTTCAAAAAAATATTTGGTTCCTGCAATTACTCATGACCATAGTTCATGCTCACATATTTCACATCAATATTTGGTTCCTGTTAAGTGCGAAATTGTCGATAATTTGTTGAAGAAGTTTGTAATTTATTGAAAAATGGACGCGGCATCTCCTTGATCTTTGCAAAGACCGTAAAATTAATCGGAATACATATAATAGTAATGCAAAAACATTATTTATAACTCTAAACAAAACAAAAAATCGGGAATTTTTTTTTCTCAAAGCACTGGGACTCAACTTTCATATCTTAAGTACATTGATCCTTTTAGGGGGAAAATACTTGCAGATATTAAGTAGCTTTTTAGTATGTTAGTTACATGTACCTTAATGAGTTATCAATTAGGTTCGCATTTTGATCTGTTTCAATGCTTTTTGGCAGAATTATATTATTGTCAAATATTTTTTGGGAGCCAGATTGCACTTGCCGGTAATGGACTAGTATTACTAATGCAATACTCTCAGAACTTTATTTACTTTGCAATTTTATATGAGTTTTTACATTTATTATCTCTTAGGATCCATATGCACATGAATGATATTTTTGACTTTTCATTTCTTTTAAAGATTTTTCAAAGTCTGAGATATACATGTATATATAAATTTAATTTCGTGTTTAGTTCACTCTTTTACAATGCTAATAATTACGCTTTTATTTCTAGGAAACGACAGAGGTTAATGCGTTCTCCCTTAGCTGCGAACTTCCAGTGGAGAGTGGAAAAAAAATGAAAAAATGAAATGGGGACTAGTAGTATAAGTGCAGGGTGTAAATCTTTGTTGATGCATGACGATATTAACGTAGATTCATGTTGTTTCGATAGATCCCATTTAGCTGGAAACAAACGGTACCACAGTCTAACTCATGCGTTTCATATTTTGATCTTTTACGAGACAAAGACATTCAAAGCAAATTTACAACTCTAGAATTTATCATCAACTGATAATTCCAACGTACTTTTCTATATTGTCAACTTCCCTTATTTATGTAGCAATGTATCATTATAACTAGCACATTGAATCTGTGTTTCCTGATTGTATTAACAAGAACTAGAAATTAAAAATCGAAGCAAACTATTGACAAATACATTGATGATACAAGAATATCAGCAACATTTAGCTTATTCTATTGTTGTTGAGCAGTTAGCTTGTTAGCAAATGAAATATATTTTTAAATAGAATACCTACATTTTCACACTATTCTTCTTACCCCAACATCGGAGGTCGTGAGTTCGTATCTCGGCCGCGACTGACCTAAGTCGATAAAAAATGAGTAGCAACTGTTCCTTCGCCATACCCTCGTCATTTAAAGTGAAAGTTGCGGGTCCATCGGATAAAATCGAGGTCCCTTGTTCATGTTGTCATGGCATTCGATAACAAGATAAAGATTCCTCACTACTCAATGACCCTGGGTGTCGAGTAAAGATCAGAATCTGAAGCCCTTCAGCGGTATATGGTGACGTCTCTATATGAGTGAAAAATTCTAGAATGGGAAGTAAAACAACATACAATCAATCAATCTTACCCCAACAAGTAAAAATAATTTCAAAGTAGACGGCTTTCACTAATATTGGGATAACCTGTTTAATATTTTTTAAAAATCTAATATCTACAAACATTTTCCCATTTGCCTGTTTATTAATGTTTGTTTGTCTGTTAGTTTAAGCTTTTAGAATAAAAAAAAAGTGTCATCGATGGAATTTTTGTTTAAATCTATTTATCTTTTCCAATGTAGACAAAATGAATTTAACCTATTATTGAAAAAAAAGACTGTTACTCTTCTCTTTTCAGAAAAAATTGAAAATAATCAGTAGCATAGTTTTACTCTTTTTAACGCAAAGAGTAAAACTATTATATATATATATATATATATATATATATATATATATATATATATATATATATATATATATATATATATATATATATATATATATATATACCATTTATTTATACGTATTTGCTTAAGAGAATGTGGTTAACTTATTATAGTTGAAAACGAGTATATATAAATGTATTTTAAGCATTTTAAGGTTTTTGCATTTATTTGACATGGTTAGTATTTTTATACACAAAGAAAAAAATTATTTGAATTAATATTATAATTATTTAAATCACAATTTATCATTTAATTAAGGTATATAATACTTTCATGGTCGTAGCTTTAGGAATTACTTCAGTATAATGTTTCCCTTGTGGTAAAGAACTTCAACAGGTCTTAGACGTATGGAATGGCCAGAAATGGCCTACGTGTATCAGTGACATCTCATTGGTTAAGGTTTTGGAGGAAAATGTTTGTACAACATATGGGACTGTATTTTTTTTGTGTTCAAAACTAGTCATGCCAGTGTTTCAGAACTCAAGATGTCTTGAATGTTATATTTCCTGCTTACATTTTCTCAATTCATTACCTTGGGACTTTTGGGTGTTATTTTTCAATCAGAGTCTGGGTCTGTTTTTAATATTATCTTCAAGTATGGTAGTGATTTTGAATGAGTGAAAAGGGGTGATTGATTGGTGAAAGCAAGTTTGAGAGGTTATACAGGTATTGAATGAGTAGTATAAATATTTCATAAAACTTTTCACTCTATTTGTTAGTTTTGATTAATTTTATATATTTGATACAGCTCCGAGTCATTTGAATAAATATTAATAATAATATACGTATATAACGTTTTAAAATTATCATTTTTGATTACTTGTATAATTGTAATGTGATAAATAGAAGAGTTATTGATTTTATCTTTTGTCTCATTAAACATGAATAAATCTTTTCTAGCAGTATAGTAAATTTAGTTATAAATGTCTCAGCTCAGGAGGATAACACATTTATTGTGTAAGATAATATGTGCCTGTTTCGGATGAAGCGGCTTTAAGAAGAATACATAAAATGTGTTATCCTCCTCAGCTGATATTTAAAAGACAGCGGTGCTCTGTTTGACACAAATGAAAACGCAGTATTGAAATTAGAATGTTCATTTATTAATAAATAAACGACAAAGCAAACAAAATATGTCAACAAATTGTGTAATTGACAATACCAATACAATTAAACACATTGAGTAATAGAAACAAACGCCTATAGCAAAAAACATCATAGAGTCTTAAGTTCACAATATTATTCAACGAATGAGGTACGCAAAAAATGTACAGTAAACAGAATGCGTATTTCAGACCTAAACAGTGTCAAAGATGGAGCAACATCCGCTACCGATCAAAGCCTCACGATCAAAGGGGTTTGATCCGCCCCATCCACCGCCATATAGTTACAATTGTAGGTTTAACATTATTTATTTCCAAAATACGAACGTATAACATCAAGGACATGTATTCAATTACTAGAATCACTTCTAAAAAAGAAATCATAGAATCTATGGCATTTTCATCTAGTAAACAAAAGTCATTGATCTCATGGTCAGAAAGTAGTGAGAAAATGAAGCTGATAACCAATGTCGATGTGTGACCAGAGGATCATGACCTTTGTGGTCAGATGCTATGTGTGGAAATATAGCCAAAAAGCATGATAAGCAAATCAATATCTGATTGGTAGACCCTCAGGGTCAAAAACTAGATATAAAATATAGCTACACTGTAATAACTAATATCTTGTTGTGACCAGAGGCCCCTGCTCTCATGGTCATAGCCCAAGAATCCAAATATATCCAATAACCAATATCAAGTTGACTAGAAGCCCCATGTACATGTCTTCATTGCCATAGACTAGATTCCAAACATATAAAATCACGAAAATCCAGTTATGACTAGAAGCCCCTGTCTTCATGGCCACAGACTAGATTTTAAATATATCCAATAACCAAATCCAGTTGTGACTAGAAGCCCCTGTCTTCATGGCCATAGGCTAGATTCCAAATATATCCAATAACAAAATCCAGTTGTGGCCAGAAGCCCCTGTCTTCAAGGCCACAGACTAGATTCCAAATCTATCCAATTACAAAATCCGGTTGTGGCCAGATGCTCCTGTCTTCATGGCCACAGACTAGATATCCAATAACCCATATTCATGTGTAACGAGACGCTCTCTTTATGGTCATAGAATAAATATCAAAAGTTTGCAAATAAGCAAAATCCATTTGTGAATCGAAGACCTTGCCCTCAAGGTCATAGACTAAATATCAAAATATAGTTATTAACCCATATTCAAGCATAGCTAGAGGCCCCTATAAAAATTATTTTGACATTAAAATGTATTGTTTTTTCCCCAAGACATATAAATGAAATAAAATTTCATTTCATTTCATTCAATTGTCAGGCAAAGGAATTGCAAGATCTCACTAAGTGTGAATTCTTAATAGTCATCAAATCTCCATCAAGAAAGATGTCAACTTTCTCAACGCCATCATTTAAAGAGGTAATTTATTGTAATTTTTTTTAAATTTGAATTAAGGTGCACGTGCTTTAATACAAATAAATAAAAATGTGTAAATGTTAAAATTAATTTTAGGCGTTGACTGGTGTGCTTCAAAAGAACAGTCTGAATGTGCATTCTAATTCTGAATCTTAAATTCACATTCTCCTTCAACCCTCTCCTCAACTCCTATCTGCCCAGTGCTATCTTTGTCTTCTAACACAGCTCCACCCTCGTCATCTATCACCCACTCTCCAGTTTCATCGGCACAAACCCCCTCTGTCTCCTCTCCAACGGATTCTTTTCCATCCCCCAAACCTCGTAATTCCGTCCGCATTATCCAGGCTGAAATTCACCCACCTCCACAAGAAAACTCCGTCCTAGGTCTACCCATACTGATCAGCAGGAAGAGAAAAAGACAGGAGAAGGCAATCCAGACTGATTGCGTGAGGACAAAAGTAGCAGATATATGCAATATCTGCCTTTCAGATGGAGATAAGGGACACTTGGTTAACAAAGTTAGGTGTGGGTACAGGGTTCATGACCAGTGTACTGCTTATTTCTTTAATTCTTCTTCTGTTTTAAAGAAAAACCAAGTTCATGTGTCCTTTTAATCGTTAGATTTCATGCATTTTTGTTAATTTGTGTTGTTAAGTATGCAGTTTTTGCAATATAAAATAGCAAAAGTACTGACTTATTCCATTGTATCTAAATTTCTACATGACTGTTGCCAGTGTTTTTCTTTTGGCGCTCCAGTTGGGATCCAACTTTTGGTTTGTTTGTTTTTGGCTTCTAGAATGAAGTCGCAGCCTTCTCCCTTGCTTGGATGACCTGGTTCTATATAATTTATTCTAAATACATATACAGTGAACCTTGTGTATTCCGAACACCAACTGCTTCCAACGGAATTGGCCGGATTAGAAACTTTCCTATTGATACTCAGTATCAAAACTGAATCTATCGTTTAAATTGGTGTTTCATCTAGAATATTGTCTAATGCGACCAATATCTTTGGACCCATTGATGCCCGTAAAACACAAGTTTCACTAAAATTGACTTTAAATTTACGAATAAAGCAAGCCTATTTTCAAAATATACAATGTTCGGAATACACAATATCCATTTTATATATAGTACTTAAAGAAATGTATGTTCTTTATAATATTAATATATAATTGCAGTGATTTTTCTCATCAAAAGTGCTCTTGGAATAATATCTTTCGAGAAAAAGATTCGTGTATTCGTATATTCTTTAATTTCTGAAGGAGCACACGGTCTACATATGGTGTCCACAACCTCAATTTTCTGGTAGTTGGTTTTCGCAATACCAAATTAATTGGGGAAAATTTTACTCTTGATACCCGTATGACATCTGTGTTATTGCGTCTGATGCCAGCACGGAAGAAGTACACCGCTAGAAACCTATATAATTGTAAAAATATTAAGAGATATAATGATACATATTTGTAATATTTCTTGTATAAACTGACACACATTGATAAACTTGTAATTTGGATCCTGTATACCCTGGCTTTGACATGTCTTTCATATAGCATTCCTTCACGTATGGATGCAGTAATTCATCCCCTATATTTACAAAATTAAATTATCAGTTTAATTAAGGGGAAATTAAATGTCGGATTGAATAAAATTTTACTGATAAGAAAGATTAAATTCGCATTGTGCATGTGTGCCCCTGAGTAGTATAAGGGGCCTAGATAGG
The DNA here is from genome assembly GCF_032062105.1 of Saccostrea cuccullata. NCBI lineage: Eukaryota > Metazoa > Mollusca > Bivalvia > Ostreida > Ostreidae > Saccostrea > Saccostrea cuccullata. The sequence continues at coordinate 41,712 of NW_026930757.1, forward strand.
CGGGTCAATATCTAGGACATTATGCAAATGAGGTCAAAAAATGGAGGATTCTGATTGGCTGCGGGATAGGTGGATCAACCGAGTGCAATCCTAACCCTACCCCCCTCCCTAACCCTAACTAACCCTTGCCCCCTTAACCCTAACCCTAACTAACCCTAACCCCCTTAACCCTTGCCCTAACCCTATCCCCTAACCCTAACCCTATCCCCTAACCCTAACCCTAACCCTAACCCTAGCCCCCTAACCCTAACCCCTAACCCTAACCCTATCCCTAACCCTATCCCTAACCCTAACCCTAACCCTAACCCCCTAACCCTCTAACCCCCTTAACCCTATGGGGTGGGTAAGGTGTATCAATACATAGTCCCTAAAAATATAGTGTTTTACACTCTATGCTGCGACTACGTTTTTTTTTATGTACACAGGTAAAAAAATACTTGGCAGCGACTCAAAAGAATGTGATTATGACGTCACGCATTCATTCACAGTCTAGACAGCCTAGTCTATCCAGCCTAACCGGTTTAAACTGGTTTTGCTGAAGAAAAAAAAAACAAGAACACTAACACACAATAACAAGGCAATTTTTATTCAGAATGAAAAAATACATCCAATTACATTTTCTTTTTCTTTTGTGCCTTATCAGTCATCAGGGGTAGTTTCCTCTTGGTTTCCTGAGTCTTTTTTCTTCAGTTTTTTTGTATGTCTTTTACCAATACGTAGCATGGATCCATCTGTTTAATTTTCTTACTCTCTCCTGATCCCCCTGGTC
>NW_026930758.1:0-44370 GCF_032062105.1 Saccostrea cuccullata
GCCTTTTTCATTAATTAGGCAATTCGAAAACAAGACCCTATCGAACTTCCGTAAACTGTGCCAGAATGCAATAAATTCATAATGTCTCTTGATATTGAAAAAGGAAGTGGATACCTCATCTGCATCAAATAATGCAACAAGATTTGTGAACAAACACGTCGTTATCAAATTGCACGTGTTTTGGGCTCTTTAGCGTTTTCCCTACGTGACGTCATAAATTCTACGATTGAGTAATTCTGAATACTGATTTTGATGCACAGTAACTAAATTTCCCATCTGACCAATTTTCGTAATTTTCGGTCACGTGGTCAAATTTTTATCGACAATTATGCTACCCTGCGTTTCTTTTTCCTTTCAGTAAATTAAACAGGTAATTGAACGAAAATGGCATGTGGAGAGTGACTTTATGTCAAAAAAGCAGTGTTACAACAACAGTTATGTACATAGTTGCCAACGATACAATAAATTTACAAAAAAATCCAAGTTTATCACCAGCAACATGGTGGACGTGCAAGGAATAATCCTCGATAATGAAAGGAAACAAGCTATGTTTGTTCGAAATAGGTTTGGTCATTCATTCGATTTAACTCTGAAGTTTTAGTATACAATTATTTTAAAACAAAACATATTCGACATAAATTTTAAAGGAACGACTTTGTCAACATTTAATCAAGAAATTGTCAGTTGGGGATCATTTGTGCAGAAATGCAAATTGAAAGCTTTATTTCAGATCGCATAACGTTTACTTTTATATTCTTTTTTACATATAAATCAGGTACACTAAAAAGAGTTGTCATCCAGAGGAAAAACATTATGCTTTTGCTGATTTAATACATGGATATTTAATTTTACTAGATGTTGAAGATGAATGGGATTATCCTATGGGAGGCGTTGCTAACCGTGAGGAACTGAATGATGACAGAGACACGTCTTGGATTGAGAAACGAAGTCCTGCACACTCTGCATTGACTGCTGACCAAGATTGTCCTAGACAAACGATTCCTCTACAACAACCACTATTACCTTAATTTTAGGTATAAATTTATGAAATTTAAACAAGTTTTAGAAGCTGCATACACTGCCAACGGTCAAATTTATGATCCATAATCTTCTTTTACACGTGTACAGCAAATTCAAATTTGGAGATCATCAACAATCACATTCTCATGTTCTCTTCGGAGAGAATTTCTTACTTCCCCCCAGTGTACAGAGTCAGGAATATTTTGGCAGCGTTGGACAACAATTATACAGTTGATTTGCCCACAGCAACCCATAAAGATGGTGCATCTAGGTAAACATTTATTTCCCATTTGAATATTTCTGCCCTAATTTGATTATTAGCTCAGGAATAACTTTTAGATGCTTTCTAATTCAGGTATTTCAGAACCTACTCAAAGAATTAAGGGAGATGGACAGTCTTTGAGCGGAAGGTGGAGAAAACTTAGTCATATTAATGACATCTTTCCCAAAGTCGCCCCACCAACAGTAGAGATCCCACTTCAGAAAAAGATTTGAATAAAGAAGTCTTGCAATAATCTCTGGAAGTTTATACATTTCAAGTTTGACACAAGTATTTCTTTGTATGGTTGAAACACTTAAATCCAAATAAGGCATGTTTGAATTTTACTTTTTTGATTTTTTTTTGTGCATTGTTACTCATTTATTTAAACTTCTTTGCATATGGACTGCATGCTCATAGGAAAAAAAAACTAAGGTTGTGTATTGGGAACATTTCTGCTACTTGACTGCAATGCTAATCAAAAGGATGTAAATGATGCATCAGTCTTTTTAACACTTGTAATTGTGAAAATCATTCTAAATATTGTCAAGCATAAGCATGAAGATTTTTTTTATTTGTAGCGTTTTTTATGTAAAGTGTTATATCTTATGTTAAATGTAGTTATGATAAATGCTAAGGAGGTGCATGAACTGTAAAATACGTTTTTATCAGTATATTGAAGAATATGTCAGATTTGAACTTTAAGTCAGGGATAACAGATCTTATGAAATTTTAATATATTTGAAGTTTCTGGCATATAGCAGTGCATCATTTAAATAATGGTTCTAAGTTGCATCCATCAAAGCAAAAAAAATTATATTTGTTGTATTTGTGGTCTTGTATTTGAATTTATTTCCAAGGAATTTGTAAAACAAAAAATGGAAAGATCAGTGGCAATTCATAGATTTAAATGAGAAGGGGGGAGGGAGCCAACCGATGAAATGGCCAAGGGTTTAGCCGGTGTGACCGGTCGGCAGGGGATGCTCACTCCTCCATGGCACCTGATCCCACCTCTGATGTTTCTGAGGTCCGTGTTTGCTCTACTCTTATTTTGTATATTTGTTTAATGGACTTTGAGATTGAATATGTTCGTTATTTCCATATCCTTCTACTCCCAAACTCTCAACATTTTGAAGAGTAAAAGTCTTCAGGTAGACTTAATTGCCATTTCTGTTAATATACTTTATTAAACTTAAAATTGGAATATGTTTAAGGTCACTGAAGTTAAACCTATACGTTAATGCTGAAATAAGGTCCTGTCATGCATGAATGTAAATTTGAAATTTCTTATTTTCAAGTTTCTTTTCATTATAGAGCAAGACGTATTTGGGAAACACTGACCCCCCCCCCCCCCACGTTGCAGCTTAAAGTTTCAACCCACAAGTCACCAGAAATAAATGTTGTTACCCCCCCCCCCCCCCAAAAGGGCTTGTCTCAATAATCATATTCATGCACCTGTACAGTATGGAAGCCAAAACATCAATCATTCGAAAGTTATGATAAAATTTGAACTCTTTTTAAGTGTGGGTCAAATTCCAAGATCAAGTATTTTGGTAACCAAAGGAAGCCCTTGTCATTATGAGAACAAATGTGACATTTGAAAGTCGTAGTTCCTAACGATCAAAACTTATGGCATGTTCAATGTTTTGCGGACATTCAAACAATTAGACGGAAAGGGCAAAACTTTTTTTTCAAGACATAAAAAGACCAATGATTTGATGTTGATAATTTTTTTTTTTTTGGGGGGGGGGGAGGTTCCTTACCCCCATTATGAGAATATGATTAACGAAAGGCTTATAGTAGTGTATTCCATGTATAAAGGATAAAAATCTCTAAGGAGCCATGGTTCTCTCATTTACTTTACTACATTCACTTTTTTAGACCGTTCACGGGAGCTCAGTTGGTAGACTGCTCGCTCCGTGATCAGGAGGTCGTGAGTTCGTATCTCGGCCGCGAATGACCTAGTCGTTAAAATTGGTAGCAACTGTTCCTTCGCCATGCGCTCGGCACTTTGAAGTGAAAGTTGCGGGTCCTTCGGATCAGACCTTAAAAACCGAGGCCCCGTGTCAGCGGCAGGCGTTGGCACGATAAAGATCCCCCACTGCTCAATGGCCCTGAGTGCCGAGTAAAGGTCAAAATTTGAAGCCCTTCAGCGGCATACGGTGACGTCTCCATATGAGTGAAAAATTTTCGAGAGGGACGTTAACCCTTTCTCTACCGGCACATTTTCAGCGTTTTTGCAAACCATTTGACATATCCTTGTAAATCAATTTATAACTTTTTTATTCAAAGAGTAATCTAGGTATAATGTATACCATTTTGTAGGGAATTTTCTGGAGATGATATTTCATAACTATGTAGGTACCTCACGACTGACCTCGCTAGTGGAAATTGAGGTCAAAGGTCAAATAAGTGCAGAATTTTATTGCATTTTATGACACATTTTAATTTTCAAGTTAAAAATTAACAGTGATACACATTGAAATAGGAAATTCAGAATAAACCCACAAAAGGGCATTTTCCTGTACTACATTAATCACATAAACTTTTTTTCTATTCTGCAAATAATGACTTTAAAGAGGTTGCTAAGCAACGGAGTATTTTCAATTTTCAGGCAGTATTCCTTGTTTTTTGCTCATCCCACACACATTTATGCATTCCATTACATTGTAAAGTCAAATGTAGGGTAATGATACTGAAATAATATACATCAGATAATTGTTTGAAAGTTTGACCTTATCAGATTCATTTTTTTGGAGGTCAAAGGTCAAATAAGTGCATAATTTTCGATTTTTTTCCCAAACCTTTTCATCTTTCTTGCGAAAATTTGTAACAATGAATGTAAGAAGAAAATTCTGAATTTACTCTTTAGAAGGCATCATACTGTATTGCAATATCCACTAATATTTTGTTCAAATTTGTGTTTAATGACCTTTAAATGGTTGCTAAGCAACAACAATATTCAATTTTTTGGCTTTATAGGTTTCTAACTTATTCTAGACAGTTTCCGTGGTATCGTCTGTAAGATATAAGGTCAAAAATAATGTATAAAACATCCAACAAATAATTGTTTTAAGTATTGACCCTGAAATTTCTGTTCTTTGGGGGTCAAGGTCATATATCAGTTCAGAAATCTGCCTTAAATTGTATTTATATATCAAATTTGAAAAGCTGCAATTATTATGGACATATTGTCCTATAACTGACACATAAAATTGTAAACAACAAAATCAACAAAGATATCACAAAAGTGAATAGTTTTGTTTTAATTTCTTTGTTTTTTCTTTTTTTTCAAATCTTGGTTGTCATTCAAAAAATATATCTCTGACTTAAGTAAACTGGAACAAAATTTGTAAAATATGTTCTCAAGTATTTCAATCTTAGTGACAAATACTATTAAAATCATATTAAGGTAAACATGTATTGCAACCATTATCATTTTTTAATTACACAAAAGAGAATTTATTTTGTCATTTTCAAAAACTTAGTCAAACACATTCTTTGTCATCTAGAATACATTGTATAAGAAAACATTTACAATTTTTCTTTTCTTACAAGAATTATTTTACATTTTCATGTCTTTACTGGGTCACTTGTTAAAACAACTTTTGTCATTTTCTAAGCATATGAAAAAACAGCAAAGATGGACAAGCACAGAACTTCAAATACAATCTTTCACTCATCCAGTTTATTTGGCATACATTGACTGAATTCCAGTATCCAAGGATTTCTTAAGTATTTGCTACTCTTCTCACAAACCCTTGTCTTATGCTGTCAAAAGTCAAAATTCCTTATATCACATGACATGATCTTGAATAACCACATGCATCATTGATAGAAATAAAGAGCATTCCTAAAGGTGAAGTGTCCGGCAAAGAATAATTAACAAGCCGAAAGGCTTATTTGCTAGTAAGTTTGCAGGTTTTTATCTCTAACTTTAGATTCCAGATTACATTATGTGCACATCATCTTCATGTTGAATGAACTTTCTGCCATCTCTCTGAAAGACTGAGGGAACTCCTTTGATTTGACCAAGGCATGATCTTCTGTCCCGACTTCTGTAACAAATTTTAAAACAAAGTTTTGAAAAAGCTTTTTTCTAACGGGATATGTAGTTTTAATCAGATAATTCAGTTTATACAGAAATCAACAATTGGCAAATTGAAATAACATTGTTAAAAAGTCTTTATAAAGCATATCATATATATTATATTATATATGTCATATTTTTGTCATCCTTGTAGTTAAATGATTTGGGGAAGTCAATGTATTATGACTGAAATATTGCAAGCTTTATCTAAACAATCAAGGTTAAATCAATGATATATTTTAAACAAGAGGCCCATGGGCCTTATAGGTCACCTGAGCATTATGCAACAACTTTCCAGTGATTGAATTTGATTCATGTTTTAATGCAGATGCTATGGCATTCACAATTTTGAAATAGGCACCATTGATCATCATAACAATACACTTAGCAGTTGCTTAGTTTGTTTACTTAATACCCATAGGCATGGTAGGGGAACAAAAAAAGCATTTCAAGTAATCAGTAATATTAAGCATGATCAGTAATGCCTCAATCACACATGAATCCCTCCCTAACAAAAAAATACTATAGTTAACTATAGTTAACTATAGTTTACTATAGTTAACTATAGTGATAACTTTGACACTTTGAAAACTTTGATTTACTATAGTGATAACTTTGACACTTTGAAAAACTTTGACGAAAACTTTGACACTTTGAAAAACTTTGACGAAAACTTTGACACTTTGAAAAACTTTGATAAAAACTTTGACACTTTGAAAAACTTTGATAAAAACTTTGACACTTTGAAAAACTTTGACGAAAACTTTGACACTTTGAAAAACTTTGACAAAACACTTTGAAAAACTTTGAAAAACTTTGACACTTTGAAAAACTTTGACAAAACTTTGACACTTTGAAAAACTTTGACAAAAACTTTGACACTTTGAAAAACTTTGATGAAAACTTTGACACTTTGAAAAACTTTGGCGAAAACTTTGACACTTTGAAAAACTTTGGCGAAAACTTTGATACTTTGAAAAACTTTGGCAAAAACTTTGACACTTTGAAAAAAACTTTGGTGAAAACTTTGATACTTTTGAAAAACTTTGATAAAAACTTTGACACTTTGAAAAACTTTGACACTTTGAAATACTTTGACTCACTATGGTTAAAACTTTGATTTACTATATTGAACACTTTGATTAACGAAAGTGATACATTTTAAAAGTCCGGTTTACTATAATTATAAAATATCACTTTGACACTTTGATTTCTAGTGAAAACTTGGACGATATGAACTTCTTATAACAAAGCCAGAGACTAAAATCCAAAGTAAGAAAAAAAAACAAACTCGTATTTAAAAAATCATATGTTTATTAATCAATGAAAACATTCAATATCATAAACTAAATCTAGATCATCCAATAAATTTAATAAAATATATGGCATACAAAATGCATGGAATTCTCTTGGAAGTACTAAATGAAGTCAGTATACTGGGGTGAAACCTGAGATGTGGTAAGTAAAATCTTTATCAAAGAAAAAATATACAATGTTTAAAAAAATGTAAAAAAAAAAATTTGATACGTTTATCACAGAAAAATTTACAATGTTCCCTCCTCTGGATATGAACATTACACTCTTTAACAGAATTTGGTGATTTAGACACTGATGACAAGGTTTTAAAATGTATTTATAACAGCAGGGTTGTCTCTAACAACTACAGAAATTTGAACTAAAATGTTTAATGAACACATCCCTCCCGTGTTATTTTGGTATCCCCCTCAACTCCAGGGGATCGAGGGGGGCCTAGAATCCTTTAAACCCTTTCAATCATAGAGCCCTGCTCTTTTAATTCTTAGGGACAATCCTGCTGTAAACATAAAATTTTGGCACATTCTTCAGTATTTTAAGGGCTGAAGGAAAAAGAAAACAATGTTAAAATTTACAACAAAAAATGGGGCAAAAACTTGAAAACAACGTGCAAACAGATAAACTTTTTCTAAAAATAAATATTTGAAAAATAATAGCTCTAAAAATGAAACACATTCTGTTTCAATCATATCACAAAACAATAAGACAATATGTATGTATCACAACTCTGAAGAAAAAAACAGTATATACACATATATACAGATAAACCTCCTAATAAAATACTTATAATGCTTTGCCATCAAAAGTTTGTTAAACAGTTCAAAAATAAGTTAAAAAGCAAGCACTATGAATAAATATGACAACATTAAAAAATAAATACTATCACTATTAACTACAATAAATACTACACAGAGAATACTATTTAAATCACTAAAATGGAAGTGTCCAGGGCCAAGGCATGGTTCCAAGTAGCGGAGGTCTTCGGCTGTGGCTAACAGCCTGGAGAGGGATGGTCTCCGCCAGGTCAAAGCGCCCAAGACACATCAGGTGAAAATGTGGAATGGCAATCAATGTCTGTAAAAATTGTTGTTTCTTAAGTGGTGGAAGGAGGTCTCTCCGATCCCCTGGCTTTTTTGTGGCAGTTGTTTAGCTTGTTTCTGATGATCTTCTTAATCTCGTCTTCAGTAACACTCCACTGCGACTTGGTGAAAGCTGAAATAAACACAAGAAAAATAAGAACAATATTCTGAGCATCAGACTCAAATCAATATTGTTATAAATGGTAGGAAATGACACTGTCTTTACATGTAACTTACAATTCCTTTCTGAAAATTCTGGTTTTCAAAACCCCTTTCTATGATTTCTTTTTCTCAATAATTTAGCTTTAATATCATAATAATAATTTTTATTTACTAAGTCATGACTTGCTTACATTATTTGTTCAATTCCAAACAATAAATATGATGCAAACATGCATGACGAAATTAATAAAGATAGCCTAGATTTAAAAAATTCAAATATTCAAAAAAAATTTAAAAATATCTTACCTATGATGTCTGCAAGCTTGTCCCCATCTAGGGCTGGCTTGATGTCAGTTGAATCCTTGCAGCGACCTTTGGCACCCGTCAAGCTGCATGTTCCAAGTTCCTCGTCTGTGAAAACTTCCTCCATTAGGTAGTTAACAAGATGGGAAGACTTGGATCCAACATGCCGAAAGACATCTTTTTTCACCAGTTGGGCGGTGCCGAAATTCAAAACCTGAGAAACATTTCAATTAATTAGTTTTACAATAGGCATTAGGTTCATTTATAATCTTTTTTATTCTAATCATCATACAATAAATGATGTTAACACTTTTTTTCTTTTGAAGGTTTATTAATACAGTCTTAAAAAGTGCATGAAACTTGTTTTAAGACAATTTGATATGGATATCTTGCAATACAAGTCTCTGTATTTTGTTATATTTAATCCTGCCTGCAGTTAGTTTTAAAAATACCATTAACAGGTATTTTCTGTGGTAGGAAATCTTTACAAATTGAACCATCAATCTTAGCAAATAATTTTCTGATTTTTCAATTTCAGTGGTTAAAATTTATAACAAAATTATTTATTTACAGGAAATGAACAAAAAATTCTAGGGATTTAGTAGGGCACTGCCATGTTTCCATTTTTAAAAATGATGATCAAAGATGCTCTAGAAGTGATACTAAGCTCTACTATCTTTGCTTGGTATTTGTAAACTTTTGTCAAATCCATTTAAACTCATACATCCATAAGAATAGTTATTCGTTCAGATTATAGGCAAGAAGTCGTGAAATACTAAACCAAATTGGTTGATATAGACACCATGCAAGTATCAAACTTCCATCAGTAAAATACCTGAATTCATATTTAAGAAAATAATTTGCGACTTGTACAGTGTAATTTTCAAAAATTGTCTCATCTATAAGAAAATGCCTTATGCTGAATCAAATGAAAAAAGATTGATACTTTCCTTCTTGTTACATTTTTATATTTAAATACAAACATTAAGAACATTCTTTTACTCAATACATAGATCTACATGTACCTCTTCTGCATTGTTGTCCTCCGGTGAACCAGGTGTCACTGGTGTCAAAGGACTCCTCTGTGGTAAGATTTGGAGTCTTGGAAGAACAGATGAGGTGGCGGCAGTTGGCCTTGGCACAACTGAGGTGCTGCTTGGTGGGGATGCACTGCTCTTAACTTTCCTTATCTTCTGCAGGAGTTCTGGAAGCTCTGAAAATAGAAATAGGAAATGGAGTTTTTCTTTGATGCTGAAGACGAGGAAGCCATGGAAGAAGATGCAATTTACTTCGATGTTGATAACACTGAGGACACTTTTATGGCAGAAGACGAGAACAAGGTTTGTTATACTTCATTGTTAAATTGTGCAAGTTGGGCCATCCTTAAAAAATTGTTTGTTTAGAATTGCCGCCTGAAGGGTTTCAGACACAGGAGGGAGGGAAATTATAATTTTTTTTTAAATTGAACATGTTGAAGATAAATTTCAAATTTATGATAAGAATCTCAGTAAACAGTAAATTGAAACATTTTCTGACTTTTAAAAAAAGTATCTACTATCAACATGATCTACAAAAAAACCTAATTATACCCCCACTCCGAAGGATTATACCCCCACTCCGAAGGAGAGAAGGGTATACTGTTTTACCCTTGTGTGTCCGTCCGTCTGTCGTCTGGCCATAACAAATTTTTTGTCGCAGTTTTCTCAGCAACTACTCATCACAGATGCTTGAAATTTTAACACAATCTTCTCTGAGGCATATTATATGGTGGGATACATTTTTATTCAAATCCATTGTCAACTTCCTGTTTGTCTGTGCATCTGTCCATTTCATACATAACAAATTTTCAACGCAGTTTTCTCAGAAACTACTCATCGCATATGCTTGAAATTTTAACACAATCTTCTCTTAGGCATGCCATAAGGTGGGATACATTTTTGGTCAAATCAGATGTCAACTTCATGTTTGTTTTTGCATCTCTCCGTTTCATACATAACAAATTTTTTGTCGCAGTTTTCTCATCAACAGATGCTTGAAATTTTAGTACGCTCTTTGTTGAGGCATGTCATATGGTGGGATTAATTTTTATATGAATCTGAAGTCAACTTCCTGTTTGTCTGTGCATCTGTCCGTAATGGAACTTGTGTATATTATCATGATAGTGTTTATTCATATCAGAGCGGGGGTATTCCTAGTGAGCATTGGCTCACAGATTTCTTGTTTTTCATAGATCTGACACTATATTTCATTGTTTTGTATGGTGTATGTGATACATGTTATCGGCAAAAATATTGATTAAATAAAAAATATTCCTACTTTTGGTCAATAAAATTTTTTCAGGAGGGGGCATTTCAATGAGGTGGGAGGCAATTCCAAACAAACTATATTTTTTTTTGGTGTTGTTGGGTTTAAATCATGTCTTTAATTGATATTGATGGGCCAATTGTCACTGACAATCTATTGTCGGTTGTTAAGAGCTCATTCAATACAAAATAATTGTTGCCAAACTCGCTAACAAATAAAATAAAATTGTCATATTTAAATATATTACCTAATCCAAGTGCAGAGAGCAAGAACTAGTGATGAATGTTTAAACATCGAACAGTGTTTTCCCCAGAAAATTTTTGATGCATGGGGGGAATTTCGCTGAATCGACGGCACGCGACGTGTCTCGGTTAAGTTAATTATACAAGTATTTAAATGTTAACATGTATTTAAATGAAAAATACATTGTCAAATTCAATTATTATTTGATTAAATACATTTAGAACAACTCATCAATTTTACTCAAAAAATAATTTTAAAAAATTGAGTTTTTAAAAAAAAAATAAATAAATAAAAACAGAACTAGGCTAATTCAAAAAAAATTTGCTCTATCAAAAATTTTCTATAAAGCCATTGTCTTTTTACTGTTTTGTGTATTGTGTTATTTTTGCTTTCAACAAAAAGACCCCTATAGTGACATCCACCTTTTTAATACTATTAACTTATGTCCCTACTTTAATCTTTTGCAGTCTCTAGGAATCTAGGAATTATTTTATTACTTGTTCTTATCCAACAATTTTTCTCTTATAATGTCTATCACCAGTGAAGAATGTTTTTGAAATCATGATCAGCCTGTTTAAAAATGGTGTTGCCCTACCCTACAAGGTCGCGTGAAACACAATGAATGATCACCCTTTGTCTTTGACATGCATATTTATTATCAAACTTCAGGCATGGGCAGTAATAATAACCATATAGATAATAGGTTTAAATCTTTTTTTGTCCCCTCCCCCTTGAAGAAGGGAGGGCATAGTGCTCTGCTGCTGTATGTCGGTCCACTTAAGTTTTCATTCATTTTCTTCACAACTGTTGCACATACTGAAATAAAATTTGGTATATTGATATATCAGAGAAATATCTAGATCAAGTATTGTTTTGGGTACAATTGCCTCATTTTTGACACAGATAATATGCCCCTTGGACTTCGACAAATTTCAGTTATTTGCAGTTTATGTTTATTTACTTTGCAGAGTTTGTACATGTACATACTGAAATGAAATTTAGTATACAAATTCCTCAGATGAATATCTAGGTCAGCTTTTGTTTTGGGTACTATTACACCATTTTTGGCAGAGTTATGCCCCTTGGACTTGGAAAAATTCCACTGGGGTGCATATGTGTTTTACAAAGATCTCTTGTTTAAGAGGTTTTATTGGTCTTGCATATATTCCATTCAATGTCTCAAACACATTGAACGTGAATTCCTTAATTACCACTAGAGTTAAGTATTGTAAATTGTAAATTTACTTCTCTAAATGTATTTTGCTCTGATCATGTACTATTCTGAAGTTACTTTCCTTTTAACTTGATAATACACTTAGTCTAGCAATTTTGCATTTAGAAAGTTGCAATGTTATCATCTCATCGGCCAGATTTTCCCCTGCTTTTCAAATATTTATATATATATATATAATGTGTTTTATAATTTAAATATGTGCAAAATATATGCTTTCATTTGGGGTGCAGCTGTAAATTTGATCATAAAAATACTGCGAATATTGTGTTTCCTGCTGTGTTTGCAACACAGTAAATTGTGGAATGATCAAGAACCCTGTATCATTAATGTTTTGCACAAAGTCAATTGAATTGAATGAACTAAGTTTACTTGTTCCATTTCAGAATGAAGGCTATTGGGATGATCTGGTCCACAAAGACTCCACAGTAACAAGGGCCCAAAGCTTACTCATGCTGATCCTATTTACCCTTAAGCACCACCTTACCAAAGTTGCCACTGCCGATTTGTTGGAGCTGTTGGATCTCCACCTGCCAAACCTGTTTCCAAAATCCACCTACTTTATAGAGAAATTTTTCAACGTTTCGGACCACATGGAAAACATTGAAAAACATTACTTCTGTGTGCAGTGTGAAGGATACATCGGGAAAGAATTCGTCCAAGATTGTGTTTACTGTGGATTTCGTAACCAACGCAATTGTGAAAAGAGTGCCAACTTCTTCATGATGATGCCATTGCGAACACAGCTTGAACATTTCTTAAAAGTACATGGCCTACCAGAGATCAACAGAAGTCCAGAGGGCATATTGTCAAACATTAGAGATGGAGAGGCCTATCGGAGATTGGTGCAGGATGGAACAATTGGACAGGATGATCTAACATTACAATGGAACTGTGATGGAATCCCTGTTTTTAAATCTTCTGGCTACTCCATCTGGCCAATACAGCTGATCATCAACGAATGTGTACCATCAGATAGGAAGGACAATATCATGCTGGCTGCACTTTGGTTTGGCAATGGAAAGCCAAGGATGGACACTTATTTACAGCCATTTGTTAACACATGTGCTCAATTAAGTGAGGAGGGAATAACCTGGATTGACACGAATGGAAGGCAGCTCTGCACCAAGGTCCACACCATTCTTTGCAGCAGTGACTCAATTGCCAGACCACCCATGAGAAATGTGAAACAGTTCAATGGACAGTACGGATGCGACTGGTGTCTCCATCCAGGCGAGGTGGTCCACAAAGGTGACGGACACGTGCGTGCCTACCCCCCAGGAGAGTACAGAGAGAGGACACATGATTCTTTCGTTCAAGATGGACTTGAGGCATGCACCTCAACACGTGTGGTGAATGGTGTCAAAGGACTGAGTCCACTGTGCCTTCTGACTGTATTCAACATGGTAATAGGATTTGTGCCAGATTACCTGCACAGTGTATGCCAAGGTGTTGTAAAACAGTTTATGAGCCTTTGGCTAGATTCGTCCAACCATGGGAAACCATTCTACATCGGACTGCAAAGCAGAATTCTTGATCAAAAACTGTTGAAGCTAAAGCCACCCTTTGAGATTACACGACGTCCCCGTACCCTTTCCACCCGTCGATTCTGGAAAGCTTCAGAATGGAGAGCCTTCCTGTTATTCTATTCCATGATTGTTCTACCAGGAGTTCTACCCCAACAATATGTGAATCACTTTTTTCTTTTAGTTTTTGGTATTTACACTTTGTTACAATCATCTGTGACCTTACGAGAAATAGATTTGGCAGAGAGGGCACTCAGAAAATTTGTTTTTCAAGTACAGACTTTATATGGTGTAGAGCACATGAGTTTTAATGTACACCAACTTTTACATGTGGCTCAAAGTGTACGAAATTGGGGACCCATTTGGGGCATTTCTACATTCCCTTTTGAGGGCAACGGTGGTAATTTGTTGAAAATGTTTAATGGAACTCAGTATGTTTCAGACCAAATCTGCAAGTCTTTAATTATGTTTCAAGAGGCTAAGAAACTTTCTTTACTGTACCTGGCAAATGCCCCTGATGATGTGAAAAAATTATGTTATAAATTGCAAGGGAAAAGGTTTCACAAATCATATGTCATGTTAAGCAATGAACTTTTTGGGATAGGGAAAATGGTATTTAGATGTTTGAAAATCTTTGAGCATGTAGCAATTGAGAATTTTTTGAATGTTGAGTTAGACAATCCATGTGCAGTATTTTTCGATAGATTTCTTGTGAAAGGCAATTTGATATATTCTGAAAGTTACACAAAATGTAGTGGGAAATCCATCAATTATGTGATTAAAACAAAAAGAAATGTTTTTTTGGTTGTTGAAAAATTAATGATGTTTGATCAAAACTGCCAGCATTCTTGTGTCAATTGTGGGTGTAAAATACCTTATATTGTTGGTAAACAGCTTGAAAAGATAGAAAATGTGTTGATGTCAGATGAAGAAACTGGTACTTCATCTTTTTTTCTTACCAAAGTAAAAGAAACTCAATCTAGAGTTATTGTAAATGCTGATAATTTTCAGTCAAAGTGTTTGTATCTGATTAAAGGCAATGATAGGTTTGTTATTTGTTTGCCTAACCATTACGAATGGGATTAACTTGTTAGTGGAAACACAATATAGAGTTTTTAAATGTGTCAGAATTACTAGAATTTTTGACAATAGTAATTCAATGCAAAGATCTAAGTATTTTGTTGCTTGCCTCGCAAGTGTTGGTGTAACATTTGATTATCAAAATATAGCCTGACTGTGAAAGTTCAACAAATTTGTAATATTTGTAAATATATGTCAGTAGTTATTGCTTCAATTGTTTGGCAAAAGTAATCATGGAAGTTCAATGAAAATGTATACATCAATGAAAACTGTATATTGTGCTTTCTTCAAAAATGTTTAAATTCATATATCTTTTTGTTCATGATTATGATCATGGTGAAAGTTTCACAAATGTCTTCATTATTTTTTTATGTTATAATTACACTGCTTGTCATGTTTTTAATTTATTCTTTGTTATGCTACCTAACTTCTTATTGGGCATTTATTGTGACAAAATCATTACTGGATTGTCAATAAGCTGTTGGATGATGGATGAAACATTTTTTTTTTATTTTGTCATACATTATGAATATTGTCACAAAATAAATTTGGAAATGAAGATCAGTTTTCTTTTATTTTTGAAATAAATATTTAAATAATTTAGTTTTAAAGTATGAAAAACACTTGTTCTTTGGTATATTTATATAGTTCAGTACTTTTAATTGAAAGTTATTTGAAAACAGTGATTTGTTGTAGTTAAACATATAAAAAAATAATTCTGTTAGTAAAAACTTTGATTTACTATAGTGATAACTTTGAAAAACTTTGATACTTTGAAAAACTTTTGCGAAAACTTTGACACTTTGAAAAACTTTGAAAAACTTTGAAAAACTTTGATAAAAACTTTGACACTTTGAAAAACTTTGAAAACTTTGATAAAAACTTTGACACTTTGAAAAACTTTGGTGAAAACTTTGACACTTTGAAAAACTTTGGCGAAGACTTTGATACTTTGAAAAACTTTTGCAAAAACTTTGACACTTTGAAAAAAACTTTGGTGAAAACTTTGACACTTTGAAAAACTTTGGCGAAAACTTTGACACTTTGAAAAACTTTGGCGAAAACTTTGACACTTTGAAAAACTTTGACAAAAACTTTGACACTTTGAAAAACTTTGACTAAAACTTTGACACTTTGAAAAACTTTGACAAAAACTTTGACACTTTGAAAAACTTTGACGAAAACTTTGATACTTTGAAAAACTTTGAGGAAAACTTTGACACTTTGAAAAACTTTGGCGAAAACTTTGATACTTTGAAAAACTTTGACGAAAACTTTGACACTTTGATTTACTATAGTTAACTATAGTAAACTATAGTTAACTATAGTTAACTATAGTTTTTTTTTGTTAGGGCTAACCCTTAGGCCTAGATCCACAAAATGCAGAAGATGATTTTCAAAGAATTCATGTATTTTCACTATATAATCTAAAGAGCCCTCCTCCCTACACCAGAACACCTGACCCTGGGGCCATATAATTCACAATTTTGGTAGAGGCACTCTTGCTCATTATAACAATGTACTTATTTAGTTTATTTAATACCCAGGAGCAGAGAAGAAGATTTTCAAAGAATTCACTATATAATCTATAGAGCCCCCCTCCCCCTTACACCAGAACCCCTGACCCTGGGGCCATAAAATTCACAATTTTGGTAGAGACTAACTAAGTGCATATTTATGATGAGAAATCATAAATATGCACTTAGTTAGTTTATTTATTACCGAGGAGCAAAGAACAAGATTTTCAAAGAATTCAAGTATTTTCAGTATGTAATCTATAGACCCCCCCCCCTATCTTACACCATAACCCCTGACCCTGAGCCATAAAATTCACAATTTTGGTAGAGGCACTCTTGCTCATCATAAGTATGCACTTAGTTAGTTTATTTAATATCCAGGACCAGAGAAGAAGATTTACAAAGAATTCATGAAATTTCACTGTATAATCTATAGAGCCCCACCCTAACACCAGAACCCCTGACCCTTGGGCCATAAAATTCCCAATTTTAGTAGAGGCACTCTTGCTCATCATAATTTTGCACTTAGTTTGTTTAATACCCAGGAGCAGAGAAGAAGATTTTCAAAGAATTAATGTATTTTCACTAAATAATTTAAAGAGCCCTGCCCTAACATCAGAACCCCTGACCATGGGGCCATAAAATTCAAAATTTTGTTAGAGGAACTCTTGCTCACCATAACAATGAACTTAGCTTATTTAATACCCAGGAGCAGAGAAGGAGATTTTCAAAGAAATCATGAAATTTCACTATATACTTATTTAGCCCCACCCTAACACCAGAACCCCGTATCCTTTTATAGTTTCTGTTGTCAGGGTTGTTAAGAGAAAGGGCATGTTGGACTGAAAACTGTTACTTAAGGGAAAAATCCCTATGACAAGATCGCCAGTCCGGCTACTTATGTGCCTGGGAATGTTGATTAATAGCCGTCCAGTGGCAATGAGGAATTTTGACTGCAATAAAATTGACTTACTAATAACTAAGCACATATGTCCTCCACATCATGGTCTTTTCTGTGCATGGTGGCCATTAGCAAGTGGGTCTTCATAGATGAAAGTTCTGACGCCTAAATGGTACCAGCGCACTACACGTGCTAAAAAAATTATTATGTGTTTGTGTTAATTATGTCATGTTTCATTTTTCTTTGAATGTACTTAGAGGTGGTCAAGAAAACTTACCATGCCACTTCAAAAACAACACAAAAATAAGTCAAACTTATTCAAATCCATCATCTCAAAACACGGTTTGGATGTTCAGGCCCACAATACAAAAATTGATTTGTTTGATGTATTCGGACAGGTCCAGCACAGAGTCTTGATTAAGCTTTATAGCTTGATTTAGCTATTATATAGCTTGATTTAGCTATTATATAGCTTTATTAAGCTATTCGGAAAAGCTTAATTAAGCTATTTTATCACAATTTTTTCTCAAATGGTTTATTTTTTCAGCATGTGCAAAAAGTCGCACCTTGTTGCAGTGGAAATATTAAACTTTGAACTCTTCTTAATACAATGCATGTATAAATCACTCACCAAATAGTTTATCTGAGTCACCCATGCTAACTTGCCAATACCCGGAGCATAAGTCAAGGGTTGAGAACCACTTTGCTCCGGCAAGACTGTCTAACGAGTCGTCGATGCGTGGAAGTGGGTAGGCGTCTTTGACTGTAGCTGCATT
Source organism: Saccostrea cuccullata (assembly GCF_032062105.1). Classification (NCBI taxonomy): domain Eukaryota; kingdom Metazoa; phylum Mollusca; class Bivalvia; order Ostreida; family Ostreidae; genus Saccostrea; species Saccostrea cuccullata. The sequence continues at coordinate 17,806 of NW_026930758.1, forward strand.
TAAACGCCTGTAATCCACACAAAATAGCAAAGAACCATCTTTCTTTTTAGCTAAAACGACTCCCGATGCCCATGGACTATTCGATTTCTCTATGATTTTCCTGTCAAGCATGTCATCTAATTGCTTGTTCATCTCATCCTGTAAATGATGTGGAATTCTTCTGGGAGGTTCTTTCAGTGGGCGTGCATCCTTGGTATCAATAGTGTGTTTAACCAGTGAAGTACGTCCCAAGTCTCTGTCTGACCTCGCAAATATATCTGCATACTTAGCCAAAAACGTCTATAACTGAGGTATTTCACCACCATTTAGATGAACTTTATATATCTCAAACAGATCCTGCAGATGAGATGGCAGATCTTTGCATGGCTTGTTTACAGTAGAGGTTGGTTCAAAAACATTGTCAACTGAACTCATATTTGCAATAAATGTTCCTGGATACACTGTTTGATGTTCATTGGATGGATTCATCATTCGGACTGGTATTTCTCCATCTTTTACATATCCAACTGATCTTGCTATTAACGCTTTTCCTGATTTGAGGAACTTCTGCAGACGAAACAATGACAATGACAAATATAAAATCTGGATTGGCAAAAATAGACAAACTCGTGTTATAATATATTTTTCCTCGGTCCTACCTGGATAATGATTAGCAAACAAATATGAACTTAACGACAACGAATTATAAGAAAAGAATCAACCACAATTAAACCAATAATCAGCTATAAAGTTATGACACTGTAGTTGCAGACTGAGTGGTTTAACCAACAATCCTGTTGTTTCCCGACACAGTCTGCAACTACCTAAACAAGAGGCCCATGGGCCTTATAGGTCACCTGAGCATTATGCAACAACTTTCCAGTGATTTAATTTGATTCATGTTTTAAGCAAGATGCTATGGCATTCACAATTTTGAAAGAGGCACCATTTGATCATCATAACAATATACTTAGCAGTTGCTTAGTTTGTTTACTTAATACCCATAGGCAGGGTGGGGGAACAAAAAATGCATTTCAAGTAATCAGTAATATTCAGCAATAATCAGTAATGCCCCTATCACATATGAACCCCTGACCCTTAGGCCTAGATCCACACATTGCACAATTTTTGAAAAGGCACCCTTGCTTTTCAAAAATATTTGATTAATACCAAGGAGCAGATCTCAAACAATTCATCCAGTTTCAGTATTTAAGTACATCCCCCCCTATGGTACCCCTGACCCTGGGGCCTTGAAATTCACAATTCTGGAAGATTAGGGTCCTTGCTCATCATAACTACATAGGTAGTTCATCTGCTTAATACCCAAGAGCAGAGAAGAAAATTTTCAAAGATTTAATGTATTTTCACTATATAATCAACAGAGTCCCACCCTATCACTAGAACCCCTGACCCTAGGCCCATAATATCAAAACTTTGGAAGAGGTATTCTTGCTCATCATAACTATGTTCTTAGTTTATTTAATTCCTAGAAGCAGAAAAGAAATTTTTTCAAAGAATTCATGTATTTCCATTATGTAATCAATAGAGCCCCACCCTAACACTAGAACCCCTGACCTTGGGGCCATAAATTTCACAATTTTGGTAGAGGCACTCTTGCACATCATAACAATGCTCTTAGTTAATTTGTTTAATACTCAGGAGCAGAGAAGATTGTCGCAGAATTAATTTATTTTCACTATATAATCTATATAGCCACGCACTAACACTAGAACCCCTTACCCTGGGGCCATAAAATTCACAATTTTGGTAAAGGCACTCTTGCTCATCATAACTATGCACTTAGTTAGTTTATTTAATACCCAGGAGCAGAGAAGAAGATTTTCAAAGAAATAATGCATTTTCACTATATACTTATTTAGCCCCACCCTAGCACCAGAATCCCTGACCCCGGGGTCATAAATTTCACAATTTTGGTAGAGGCACTCTTGCTCATCATAACTATGCACTTAGTTAGTTTATTTAATACTCAGGAGCAGAGAAGAAGATTTTCAAAGAATTCATTTATTTTCACTATATAATCTATAGAGCCCCGCCCAAACACCAGAACCCCTGACCCTGTGGCCATAAAATTCAAAATTTTGGTAGAGGCACTCTTGCTCATCATAACTATGCACTTAGTTAGTTTATTTAATACCCAGGAGCAGAGAAGAAGATTTTCAAAGAAATAATGCATTTTCACTATATACTTATGTAGCCCCACCCTAGCACTAGAACCCCTGACCCTGGGGCCATAAATTTCACAATTTTGGTAGAGGCACTCTTGCACATCATAACTATGCACTTAGTTAGTTTATTTAATACCCAGGAGCAGAGAAGAAGATTTTCAAAGAAATATTGCATTTTCACTATATACTTATTTAGCCCCACCCTAGCACTAGAACCCCTGACCCTGGGGCCATAAATTTCACAATTTTGGTAGAGGACTCAATGCTGATTACAATCATGCAAGCAGTTTAACTGCTTGATGTCCAGGAGTAAAGAAGAAGATTTTTAAAGATTGCATTAATTTTAGTGGTTTTTGCCCCACCCCCCAGGCCCCAGGGGGGCAGAGACCATGAAATTCACAATTTTTGTTCCCCTTCACCCATAGATGCTTTGTGTCAAATTTGGTTGAAATTGGTTCAGTGGTTGCAGAGAAGAAGATGAAAATGTTCAAATGTTAACGGACGACGGACGACGCACGACGCAGGACGAAAACAGATAGCAATAGGTCACCTGAGTTTACTCAGGTGACCTAAAGCACCCTAAAAGTCACCGAGACACCTTTATGTAAAAGTCACTAAGACACTATAATAATTAAGTCACCAAGACACTATATAAACTAAGTCACTGAGACACTATTAAGGAACTAGGTTCCTGAGCTGAGTGGTTTAACTAACAATTCTGTTGTTTCCCGACACAGCCCAAGAACCTAGCCCGAGAGGTGTTACTCGCACGATGAGTAACGACCAAGTAACCAAATACTTCATGGGTGTCTGTATTTATTCTCCTTTAATTCCTAATGATTGGTTGGTGATTCTGAAACTGTGATTGGTTAAAATATCAAGCGCTGATTGGTCAAATATAAAATGATCTTATTGGTCTATTTTAAAGGCATTTCAATCCACCATCAATAGTCAATATCATTACATAAGGTACCCTAATTTTTTGTGAGGAAACTTGTTTAAGTACCTTTACTTCAATGACAAATTCTTAGGAAAAATTATATATTATTTAGGAACGTGTCGTCTGACCTTAACTAAAGAATTTCGAAGCCTAGTTAAGAAGAGAGATCGATGGTACAAAGTAGAAGTCCATTTCACCAAGAAAGTTTCACGAATTAGATTACGTACGAGTTGCCTTAAACCAGATGTATGCAACTTATCAGATCGTACTAAATTTATTCGAATAACTAGTTGAACTTCACACCTTCGTGGCATAATGGTTCCTACAAGAGAGGCAAATGTTCTAATTGTAATAATTGGTAATTTGTTATCTTTTAAACTGTAAATAAATTAAATATGAAATAATTCAGTAAACAAACTTACTGCCATAAATAAAAAAGAATTCAAACAAACTCCATTGATAATTACAATTACAGAACTTACTTCACACTTATTTTAGATTAAGAGTCATTGCAGCCCAGAAGACCAGGCTGCTCTAGACATATAAGCTTAACTGTTGGTATATGGGGATTGGGGTGGGAGTAGTTATTCAGAATTAAAAGTTTTTCAGAATATTTTTTTCCCTTTATAAATTACGAGATACATAATATATTCATGTAGCCAGTGGTAGAACATCAGAAATAACAATCTGGTTCAGGTTCAATATTACATTTATTAATGTTGAAATAAGACGTCAAAAACCTGAAATATTACAATTACACACAACAGATAGACGACACATAGACAGACATGTAGACAGATAATTTAAACATAATAGACTTTACTTTAGAATAGATTCTTACCGGGACACACACAGGAATTACAAATATTACTATCTGTTATTGACTATAGAGTAGAGTACACATCTAACCAATTCAACGGCTAGGCTCAGAGTGTCCGATGTTAGTGCGTGAAAGCGGGAATTTGGTGAATAGGATAAAGTCATGTGACTGTCCGTTTAGTGTCTAAAAATAGCAACAACCTCATTCACACAAAGTCTTACACACCACATTTTCACATATACGCAGCGCAAGTATAGTAATTAAAGGCATTAAATAATACATAGCCCTGGTTACATACTCCCCCTCTTCGTTGAAATGGCTCCTGACATTTCCAAAGAAGTATGTACAATAATAGTAACCATGAAATATAAATAAAAACCAATTTACCTGATACAACTCACCACCATGAAATCAAGTAATTCAATTAAAACCTCATCAATGACCAAGTTTAAAACACCAACAAATCACACAATATCAATCAATGTAGGAATAACTGACCAAAGAATTCCTCCATATGACATAAGTCATGAACTATTTACACGTACCTCAATACACCTCATTAAAGTTTTACAACTTTTAAGAGCTAATCCCATAAACACTAGACACAAATTATTATATACAATGAGTTTAAGGATTAGGGGAATAATGAATATGGTCATTATTATAATATTTTTTTTTAAGTTTTTATTCTAATTTATTAAAATCCCGGATAAACTGCATCATAAAAACATATTGGCATAAAAGCAGTTTTCAGCATAAAAATCGGTTCTCGGCATAAAGTAATATCATAAAAAAACCGTTTACATTATCCATTCCCCATACCGATCTGGGAATTTTTTTCATTCTGGTCGACCGTCTCGGCAAAATCGGTAAAGGCGACTGTAATTGGTCTGAAATAAACTGACTATGTGGACCGCTCACAGAAGCTCTGGTACTACTGCTGTCTGACTCACTGGTGTAACCTGACTGTCTGGGAGAACTCACACTCTGAAAGGAAGGACTTGAATTCTGAAATGAAGAAATATTTTGATTAGTACCATCTGATATACTAGAAACTTTAGATCTTGATACACTGTGTTGATCTGATGATTCTTTGCTGATCTCATCTCTATTTCTGGGTATCCCTGATTTCACTTCAACTGTTACTTCATCATCCGAACTCTCAGAATCAGACTCCAGAAGTTCATCAGAAATCTTAGGCTTCTTGTTACTTTTGGAACATCAGGAATTTCAAAGCTACGAAGGAGAAGTACATTTTGACTTGTATAAATCTTTTATTTCAGTTAACAGATGTAACAAAATGAGCGTAAAATATAATGTTAATTTATATATTAATTTTATGCAGTCTTATTTTTGTTTTATTAAAATGATCGTGTTAGAAATTATATTTGATACTATCAGTGTATATATAGAACAACGGACATTGATACCCTTAATTTTGAACTTGTTTACAAACTCTACGGGAGTGGTTATAATAAGAACGTCTTCATTTAAGGGATAATTTGATTTAATGATTTGTTCAGACTTATGAGGACGATGCACCGATCTAATTTACTAAGGGATGTGCAAGTTCTCCGCTGTCCACATAAATAAAGGACATTGCTGTATCCTATAAGGAGATGGGGAAGAGAACTTTCGTGAGGGGCGGACTATATCAGTGTTAATGAAGTGATTCTTCTATCAACTAATTGTTGTGACCAAATATGTTATTCCCCACTTATAAAAGTTGTGTACACTGAGTATCAGTAGCTTTCACCATCTTAGCTCCGAGATCATTATGATTGAACTTTTTGATGTACCATTGTTTGTTTGATACCTTTGCTGTGACTTTTTAATAAAACTAAAAACTTACAAAAGTCTTCTTAATCCAAACACATTAGCTAATTGTGTTATAATAATTACAATAAAAGTTTTAAGCTTGACTCCGATTTATTTTACATAATTATAAAAGTCTTAATTCGCCGAAATTTGGTCCATGTGCTGCCTTAATATACCCGCGTTTATCAATTTTTTTTAATAATAAAAATTACTTTAAAAAATGCACTTGGGGTAGTGGGCCTCAATAAAAACCCTTGCCTGCGCAGTGAATCCTTTTTTGAATGAGGTGCATCGGGTTGATACACAACTTCTCATGCCAGAGATGGCTGTGGATGGATTAAAGGATACTTCTTTGACCACTTTTTCAGCTATTTTTTCTGGTATTTTGAACTCAATGTGTCTGAGTGAACGGTCTTCAGGTCTGTAATGCTGTCATCCAATGTTACCTGGTTTTCAGGCATGACAAGTTCTTCTAAATAATCAGATCCTAAACTTTTAGCTGCATTTACGATTTGCAGAAGATAAAGAAAAATCATTTTCTCCCAGTTTCATAGTCGGACAGTTTATGGTAAGATAAGGATATGGAAATTAATTCTTCTTTAGCATTTCACTAAATTCTATGAACTCATTCAAAATTTTTGTTTTAGTTTTCAGAGATAATTTAGAGCTAACGCGCGGTATTCAATTTGTCGGCACGGCAAGGTGTGTTATAGGACCGAAGACATCCCAAATTATGAATTAAATGCTTAATTAATTTTCATTATTTTTATTTTTCGTACCCATAGTGACACTTGGAAAGACCTGTTTGATGGTGAACAATCATTCTGAGAGTATTGCATAAGCAATACATGTGACTGTCCCCTACCGGGTTCCCTTTTTTCTTCAGGATGTCATTTTATAATATTCAAAAGTCATGTCCAAGGTAAAACTAAAAGATTTTCAAGTTGTAAATGCCTTAAAACCAATAAAATAATCCACATTAAGACGGAAATTCAACTCTTTTCTCCACCGTCTTTTCCTCGCATCATATTTTTGTCAACAATCGGAAGTAAGCGCAGTTCAAACCCAATCTTAATTAAGCGATTATGAAAAATATTCAAAATCCCATAATTCTGTCAAAAATCAATAAAGCGAAGTGAAATTCAAACTTAATCTTAACTTATTAAGATAAACCCACATACCAAAATTCAGCTCAATATCTGCAAGCATTTAGAAAAAAAAGTGTGGAAAACCAAGTGGGACAGACTTACGTGGACAGACAGACGGACGGACGCAGAAAAAACCTATAGTTCCCCCCCCCGGTTTCACCGGTAGGGGACTAATTAACATCACACTCTGGGTTTGTGACATCTTCCATAAAAATTGGATAAGTTGTTACAGGAGTATGATTGTGCAACTTCGTCCAGGTTCCGATGTATAAAAAGTTCCAAAAAATTTGGAAAAGATGTTGGTAGGAGCTTGTGGCTATATTTTATTATTCAATGCCAATTATGCTTTATTTAATAAATAATGAAAGAAAAAGTGAGCTAGCTCACATACCCCACGCTCCCCCCAAAACTTGACGATGAAACACATAATGAAAGGCACAGTGCACTTTAAATGCATAGTATAGATCAAAAAGGGCAATAATTGCAAAAAATTCTTCACATCAAAATGTCTTACATATGAGGACATTTAAATATGGAATGAAGTTTCTAGATAAATAATGGAATCTAAATTTCTTGGCATTACACAAATCCAAACATTAATTTGAATTGATTGGGGGGGGGGGTTTTCTTGAATAATAGGCAAAACTCTTTGGGATAAAAGAAACTATGTACAACAGTTTAAGAGGAGTGGTTCTAACAAACTGTTCATCTCTCTATTCTAAATATGGCAAAAAAGTTTAAGTTGGAAAGAGTGGAAATTCCCGGAAAAATAAAGGAATCGGAATTTCCTGGTAATATGCACATCTACACATTGTGTCTTAAGTACCTGCAAAGTTTGACCAAATTCTGTCCAGCGGTTTATGAGGAGTTGCGCTGACAAACTGTTCATCTCTATATTCAAGGTATGGCCAAATGCCTAAGTTAAAAAGTGAGGAAATTCCCGGAAAAATAAAGGAATCGGAATTTCCTGGTAATATGCACATCTACACATTGTGTCCTAAATACCTACAAAGTTTGACGAAATTCTGTGCAGCGGTTTATGAGGAGTTGCGCTGACAAACTGTTAACTTTATATTCAAGGTATGGTCAAATGCCTAAGTTAAAAAGTAGGGAAATTCCCGGAAAAAAAAATGGAATCAGAATTTCCTGGTAATATGCACATATACACATTGTGTCCTAAGTACCTGCAAAGTTTGACCAAATTCTGTGCAGCGGTTTATGAGGAGTTGCGCTGACAAACTGTTCATCTCTATATTCAAGGTATGGCCAAATGCCTTAGTTAAAAAGTGAGGAAATTCCCGGAAAAAATAATGGAATCGGAAATTCCTGGTAATATGCACATCTACACATTGTGTCCTAAATACCTGCAAAGTTTGACGAAATTCTGTCCAGCGGTTTATGAGGAGTTGCGCTGACAAAAAAAGAGGACTGACTGACGGACTGACTGACGGACGGGTCAAAAACATTATACCTCCCGCAACTAGTTGCGTGGGGTATAATAAACACTTTAGCTCACTGGAACCATAGGGATATGGTGTCAGGTGGTTACATTTAAAATCAGTGTTTGACCTTCAATGGTTATATCCTATGAGGTATGCTTGGAAAAAGAAACTATGCAGGTTGAACATGTGTTTATGAAAGTTTTTCGATATAGTCGTTCCAGTTACTCCCACCCTCCTCTAGATTATCAATTTTAATAATCTATTTACTTTATACACACTTAATTTTCTTTTGTAATTGCTATAGATGTAGGAAGAATTGATAACGCCCATATTAGATTTGTGGACACACAGGGAAATGCTGAACCCCAATTAGAATATGATGGCATCCCTTTCATCATTATGGGTAAAAGAGTCCTTGAATGTCATCAGGGATATGACAGAGACAAAAGGAACAACGAAAAGAAAAAAATGAAATCAAGAGAAGATGTAAGTATGCATAATTTATTTACTACTTCAGAAAAAAAGTCCAATTATTAAACTTTACTTTAAACTTTAAACCAGTCACGGTTTAACATACTCCAATCACTAAAAAACAATAATCCATGCTTGGTTCAACATACTCCATTTACTACAAAACAATAATCCAGTCTTGGTTCAACATACTCTATTCTCTTAACAGCATAACCCAGTCACTGTTCAATATACTACAGGCACTAAAGAACATAACCAAGTCATGATTCAACATACTCCAGTCATTAAAAAACCTATTCCAGTCACTAAACAACATGACCCAGTCACTGAATAGCATAATCCAGTCATGGTTCAACATACTACATTCACTAGAAAACATAATCCAGTCTCGGTTCAACATACTCCATTCACTAAACAACATAACCCAGTCTTGGTTCAACATACCTGGTACTACATTCACTAAACAACCTAACCGAGACGTGGTTCAACATCCTCCTGTCCCTGAATAATATAAACCAGTCACAGTTTAACATACCAAAGTCACTGAACAACTTAACCCAGTCTCGGTTCATTATACTCAATTAACTAAACTAATAATCCAGTCCTGGTTCAACATACTTCATTCAGTAAACAACATAGCTCAGTCACTGAATAGCATAACCCAGTCACAGTTCATCATACTCCAGTCAGTTAAGGGGGATGTACAAGCCAATTGGATCTAGTCTGGTATAAAATAAGAAATGCCAAGAATACGCTTAATACTCGTCTAAACTAGCCCAAAGTTACTCAAAGTGTTAATGCACTAGTTACCTACTGTTAGAGACCAAAATTAGTAAATAATTAAGTTTATTTTGTTTTAATTAGGAGGAAATTAATCATGATAGAACTGAGCAGCTACAGCATTCACGAGATGAAAAATGCATTGAAAATGGTGTTAGTTTGATTCATTGATAATATGGCTACAACCATTTGTTTCGCTTTTTTCTTGTCATTATCTAAAATTCTTGAAAATTTGATTTTTCATAAGTGTGTCTTCCTGAGGCCATGTGTTTATTTCGTCCGCCATTCCTCTGTCACACAGAGTTCGAATAACATTGATTTTAGAATAAATGCGACCATAATAACATCAAGACAAGAAATTTCTAAGTTATAATCATTCAGTAATATTACTTAATACTTTTATTTGTTGCATCGCTTCGTCTGATTAATGAAAAAAACGCGACTTTAACCCCACTAAAGCAAATCGGGAAAAACTGTTCTGTTCACAGCTCGAGTTTCCTAGCTAATATTAGTACACTGAGCACGTGGTTGGCACGTGCATATACCTGTTGTGAATATATGCGTTTGTTACCATGATTATATTTAATTTTTCGTGGAAAAAGTCTTGATAATTTGTTGGTTTCTTTAAAACTCAAGAAAAAAGCTAAAAAATGCCCTAAACATATGTGTTTACGTCGGGTCTTTTTTCTGTGGCGATAGGAGTTATTTTGAAATGGGGCACTGCAAGGAGGATGCTTAGCATTTAATTTGAAAATGTTAAACAATATGCGGTGCATGAAAAACAAATTGCAATTACATGTCTTACAATCGAAAAGTTGGTCCATATGTCTATTCTTTTAGCAGTTAGATAGAAAAATAGGAAGTTAAAGGATTTCCTTCAGGCACCTCACATAAATAGCTTTATTGTTTGCAATGACCAACACATTGTATGGAGTAATGTTTGGACATAAAAACGCTCCATGTCTCATTATGTTGACTACGTTGTAAGCTCTCGCTTATTGAACATACGAAGCTTGATAAAATATTGAGTTGTTTCTTTGAAATTTAGAAGCGATCACAATGTTTGCAAAGAAAGGTCCATTGCATATATGCTATGTCTATCATCGCAAAAAAGTGAGAGACCCCCCTTCCGAAAATCCTCTGTTCTTTTTTTCAAAATAGTGCCAAAGATTAAAAAAGTTCGCATTACTAAATATTTAATGGAACATGTACTAGCCTTATAGGACCATATGTCTAGAAATGGCCCGACTCAATTTTATTTTACATCCAATTACAGGATTTTTTTTTTCTTCCGTCAACAAATATGCTTAAATTTTAAGGACAAATTTTTCTCTCCACAAATACGGACCCAATAATTTTCCCTGAGTCTGTAGGTCCACTAAACGCCATTTTAAAGAAGGTATAAAATATTTAATTATCTTGATTTTTTTTCTTTACTCTGTAAAATTGTAATTTTGACAAAATGGGCAAATAGAAAAAAAAATTATTCATAAAATCACCTACTCTGAATGATTTTATTCCTTTTCAAATGTTGCTCTGCTGTAATGTAAATTGTAAATGTTTAGTTGACAGAGTATACGGGATGGGGGGGGGGGGGTTGAACAAAAGTAAACGATATCTTAGGTATTTGCTAGATATATTATTGTTGAAATATTCAAGTGTTTTTCAAAATGTAAATTGTAGATCTTTGATAGCATATTGATTAATTACAAACAAATCCCTTTTCAAAGTTGCTTTCTACGAGCAACATAACAAGTATCATATTCAACCATCTGCCTTCCTTCACTAAAACGATCTATCCAATCATTGATTAAATTATTAAGAAGTCATTTGTCTTAATAAACTATGAACAATTTCTTATACGTTACTTCAAAGGCATTTTTAAGATATACCATAAATAATATTGTCGTTTGTTTAACGAGTTCCACTGAGACTACCATTTTTCGTCACAAGTACCTGCATAATGACTTCATTTTCACATTGAGAGCAAAACTTTATTCAGCATATGCTATTTATAGAACTTGAGTGTGCACCAAATTTGTTTCTAATCTAAATTGTTGTTTTGTAGATATAGAGATAGTTCGAGAACTTTTTGATCACCCCCGTATAAGTTGATACTAACACAAGGTTTTTCATATCGATTTTATGTGTTTAATTTCTATGTGTTTCATTGGTGATAATTAAACTTTTGATAGATATTATAAGTTTTCTGTGGCAAACTTACAAACTCTTTATTTTAAACTTTGATGGTGCTCATTATTCCTTACATGGAATCAAAGAGTTTATTTCAATACTTTCACTATTTAATAACTGTTCGATAATAATACTAAATAATTACTTCAAGTCACACTATAACACAATTCCTCTTTTAAAAGTGTTCATATTATTTGAAATATTTTGCAACTGTAATTCTCTTCTACATTTAAAGATTGTTATGTCCCTCCATATTAAGAAGAGGTCTGGAAAACAAGATTCTGTGCTAAAAATAGACCACGTGCAGCTATCAATGAACTACTTTCGGGGTTCTTTACACTCTTTTTGAAGACAACGATACCTTGATTGAACTTAAAATTATCATTCAAAAGTGCACAATTTAGACATTTTCTCAACAAATGGTTGTACAGAGAACGTTAATGCACACTTTGCATATTTTTTGTGGATTTTTTAAGGCTCTGCTGAATTCCGTAGCTGCGCAGTTCTAAGGAGCATATCAAAAGCATTTTTCTGCAAAAGTATAGATTATATATGCACAACATGCATTCAGTTATGCATAATTATTGTATCTTTAACCTAAGGGTTTAAAATTTGATCAAAATATAATGTACTTTAGCCTTTTGATGAAATGTTTACATTTTGTTCTCAATGCACTAAAGGTGGTCGTACATCCCCCTTAACAACCTTACCCGGTTTCGGTTCAACATACTCAAGGCACTAAACAACATAACCCAGTCTTGGTTCATTATACTTCATTCACTTTACAACATAACCTAGTCTCGGTTCAACATACTCCATTCACTAAACATCATAACCCAGTCTTGGTTCAACATACTTCATTCACTAAACAACATAACCCAGTCCAAGTTCAACATACTCCTTTCACATAACCCAGTCACAGTTCAACATACTCCAGGCACTAAATAACATAATCCACTCACGGTTCAACATACTCTATTCATGGTTCAACATACTCCCCTTAAGAACATTACCCATCCATTGAATATTTATATCAGCATAGCTCTTTTTCTTTAGTCTGACCACATGTACAAACGAAAGCGTAGATTGGTGCAGAACAGCAAAAAGAAAGCATGTCCTGTTCGAATAAAGATTCGTCATGTTGTGAAGTTCTCAATCTATTCAGTAGGTTTTAATGTGCATTATAGATTGCAAAAAATTGTATCAATGCATGTGAATTGTAAATATATTCAGAAAACAGACTCCCTACTGTTTTATCCTTCAGGTCATTTGCTTTACTAAATCTAACGTTACAAGTCCCCCGAGTATATCAGTTTGACGCCTCAACTCATCATAATTAAAGGGGTCACGGAGTATGCCTGCTGGCTCTCCACTGAGATGACCAGACTTCTCTCAGCTCTACTTCCGGGTACCGCAGTACTGTTTGACACCTTAAACATCAAACGGAGTCTGAGATTGCATCAGAATATGCAGCTTACTACCACTTGGCAGAATAGCACACCTTACTGTTCTGCTCAAGTGGACGTTTTAGTATGATTCTGAAGCCTTCATGTATCTAGCTGGGTTTGCCTTTTTGCCAAATATTTTGTTAAATATGTATATGACTTGTGATTTGTTTGTACATATGTTTTGATATTGCATTATACAACATAATTTTAAACTTAAAACTGTCTTAGTTGTTTGTTGACACAAAAATTATATTTATACAAGAACTAATTTTGTTTTAAAGCTATCTGGTGAAGAAAATACACGTTATCATCAGAGGAAACTGGTGAAGATTCTTAAAGAAGACTTTAAGAATTCACAAGCAGAGAAAATTGAACATCGTTTTTATGTACAGTTTCCTGATGTTAAAGATCATAGAGACCATCTGAAAGGAGAGGTAAATAAGTAAAATTTAAATGGTACATGTATTACTTTTCAATTCTGCTACACTATCAGGACCTTACCTTACAAATAAACTACTTTTAGGGTATTAAAGTTTCATGGCCTATTTTCTGATTGCAATAGATATTGCTACAAAAAGAGAATAGTCAAGGATCAATACCTTATGTATTGCTTATTAAAGTTTTCAAATCTGAGTGCTATTTTTCTCCTCCATAATGTTATAAGTACAAACCAGTAGAGCTATAGTCTTACCAGAGATTTTTAACCTCTTAAAGTTTATTGTGAACAGAATAGCTTATTTACTTTTTAAATATAAATTTATTTTTTGGTATCCTCCAGACAATGGACGAAAGACTATCAGATTACATAAAGAAAGTTGTTTTCTGAACGTGGTGTGACAAGTACCCTAAAAATGAAATTGCTTTAAGAGGTATTTTTAAAACAATCAATCTTTCCCAATGCTTCTCTTCCACCAAAGCATAATAAAAGATTCTGGCCATCACTCAAGGATATTTACAATCACATGGCAGCCTCAGCTATGTTAAGGACCGATATGGAAATGTGACCTTTGCACCGTTTTAATATGTATTGCTTCTTTTGAAAAATTTTAACAAAGCAACTGAATACTTGTAGAAAAGGTAATATATCTATCAATAATGGATAGGACTGGGCCGTAGTTATTACCAGTTATATCGCACGTATGAGCTGTTTGTCACGTGACTTGTATAAAAATAGAATTGTTAAGCTGAATGTAGGAAATGTGGATAGTGCAAGGGCATACGCTTGTTTTTCAAGAAAAAAATTGATACATATTAAAAGAGGTTTATATCCTCTACCCAAAAAGTGCTGGGAGCTAGTCAGTGCTATTTGCGAAGTACTTAAAATTTTGCCAAAAATGCTTATTATAGCTAAAAATTTCCACTTCGCTTAAATTCTGTTATAAATAAAATTAATGTTATGCAGACCAGGATCAGCTCCCAGCACTTTTCAAAATATACACTATATGAGCAATAAATATTCCAAATTTCAGTTCAAACAAAATAGTCTACGCCCTTGCACTTATGATGTATATCACGAATACGCTCATTGTTTTAGCGATATTCTCTATATTCCTTATCCCAGTGCAGCTTCAATGCTACTAGATAAATTCATATTCTATACACATTGTATTTAATAAATTATTTTCTTTTAGTTTTAATGATTAGGTCTAAAAATTAGCAATGGTATCATATTTATTTAAGCATTCTTGTAATTATTATACCAGTGAATTTACTCCTCCGGATCACTTGTGCTGCGTAATGTCAAGGCTGATGACGTCATATTTGACAAAAGGCTTTCTTCTATTACTCGACTGTATCGCTATCAAGTATTGCAATTTTACAAGATTTTATGAATAATCGATAAAATAGATAAATTCAAGTTGTTACTTACGCATGATCATGTCGTTAATTAATTTTTGTAGCTTGTTAAATTTCAATGACGTCACAATTAAACTTCCAATACGATGTACAAGGAATGTGAACTCTGACCTTCCTTAACATAGCCGAGGCGCAGTTTTTGAAACTGAGAGATAGCCGTGTTGACCAGGTATAGTTATACCAAATTGCAGATTAAGTCCGCTTTAATTATTATAATGATTCTTATTAATTAAAGTCTATATATATATTTTTTTTTCGAATATTTTATTTTTCCTTTTCTGCGGCCAGTATTCATTCATGGCTATGAATACTGAGGTGGCAGGTAATTTTTGAATGAATAACTGGATAACTGTAAAATCAAACACTGACGAGCAAATTTGTTTTTAATGCCCCTCTTCGAAGAAGGAAAGGCATCTTGCTTTGCTAATGTCTGTTGTCGTTCATTTTTTTGCAGAGGTTGCGCTATTTATGCACATAGTGACAGGAAATTTAATACACAGATTTAACATCAGAATATCTGGCAGTTCTTCATTGGACATGATGTTGTGTTGGCCATTTTTTACAGAATTATGTGCCATTGAGTTTGAAAAATTCCAGTTATTTGGGATGGGGATGGGTTGGGGGCTTAGTGTTTAACAAATATGTAAGACTCTTGTTATGTAAATTTTACTTTTGATTGTTTTATATAAATTAAAAACGTTTTATGTATGACATTAATACAAACATTCCTTTAATTTAATTCTATAAGAAATTGGTAGTTGAAATGGTGGTAGAGCAACGGTAATTGCATAAGGGTGTCCTCAAGGAAGTCCTCAATATTGGACTGATTTTCACTTGTCCCTTTGCGTGGAGGGGAAGAACTTATAAGTTTTCCAGCGTTTTCTAGGCTAGCTTTTGATTGATTTTTGCGAGTTTGTTTTGCCCCGGCCATTTCTTCTTATGTGCAATGTGGCCTCACTATCCAATCCTGTGCCCCACTGCATGTCATAAGTTTCCTCTGAAAAAATGGTGTTACTTGTTGAGTTTTCAAGCTTGGCTTTTACTTCTGATATCTTGTCAAATATTGAAAAAAAAAACGATCTCCTTATCGTTGTTCCATCCTTATGGATCTGCTATCGTATGCCATAGCCTTTTAGCTTCTAAAGCCGTTTCTGCTTCTCTCACCTTCTTGGCCGCCTCTAGATCGTCAGCACGAATTGCTTTGGTCAGTTGGTATATGTAAGGGTGTTCTGCAGATTTATGATTTAAGCCAAAAAAACATTTATCTCACACGAAAAGAAATTTGAGAGGGATTATTCATTCCTTTAAATACCACCACATCACTGACATCTGTCGTATCCACATAGTGCTGACACTCTTTGGCTCCTGGGGTATGGACAGGTTCCCTGCAGACTCGACAGACTTTGCCCTTCTTTTATTGTTCCTGTGTCCAGTTTCCCAGCAGTTGTAACACTGTACTTTGAGATTCATAGAATTCTGGTTTTTCTGGTATATTCGGCATTTCAATTTAGCGCAGATGGCATTTCTCGGGAGAGATTTTCCATCGGGAAGCGGGTCAATGTAGTGAATTATGTTCCCGTTCAAGACATTGGTCATGCGGTGAGTTTCAGGGTGTCTAATATTTTCATACTTTACTTCGATTCTGATGTTTACATCAAAGGTTTTGAGCATATAAAAAACAGCACTGTCATCAAATTAATTTGTTAATAAGGAAATATAATTATACACCTGCATTAATACTTCAAAAGTCATTTAAAACTAAGGGTCATAAACCCTCTGCTCACTCATTTAAAAGTGTTCTTGAACTTTTATGATTTTACAAAACAATTATATGCTGAATAAAATACAAACAATTTTTAAAGCATGGCTTGCTGGGCAAAATTTGACAAATAAGGCACTTAAACTTAGCAAATTTGTAAAAGAATACTAGACATTTGTGTCATTAAAAGTTGTCTCTCTTATCATAGATTCAATATACCTTAATTTACTTTTGGCAGCCTATCAATAAAATAAAGCAAACAACCTCCATTTCATTTGCATACGGATTCCCAAAACGTACCGTTCACAAAACGAACCGTTCCGTTCAAAGACGAAACGCACCATTCAAAAAGTGTACCGTTCCGTGCATCAACCAAACCGTTCCGTGCTAAAAGCGTACCGAACCGTTCACTAAACGAACCGTTCCATGCACAAAGCATACCGAACCGTACTGTTTGAGTGGTGTAGTACCACGGTTTAGGGTCTGTGTATATATCGTGACAATAAACTCACACCTTTGTTTTGGAAAACTGATGAATCTCTAATAATAGAGAATATAAGTCTATTGGGAATCTTAAAGCACAATTAGTTTTATAAGGGAAAACTGCATGACATCACTTTACAATTTGATTTTTTAAATTTTTGTTTTAATTTTAGAAGGTTGAAAGGTACTGTGTGTATTGCATGGAGACAATTAAAGGAGGAAATCTCCGGAGGCACATAATCAGAAAACATAAAAGTGAGGACGATGTTAAGGTAATAATGCAGAGTTCAAGAAAAGAACAGAATTTGTTTTTTAAAATTAAGAAATTGATTGATTGATTTTATATTCTTTAACGTCCCTCTCCAAAAATTTTACTCATATGGAGACGTCACCACTTGCCGGTGGAGAGCTTCAAATGTTGTCCTAAACTCGGCACTCAGGGCCATTGAACAGGGAGGGGTCTTTTTCGTGCCAGCACGTACTGCGACACGGGGCCTCGGTTTATACGGTCTCATGCGAAGGACCGGTCACCACGTCCCGCAGAGGGATTCGAACCCGCGACGTTACGATTGACTCCTTACTTTGCGACTTTAGAGCAGACGCTCTAACCACTGCGCCACGCGGGCGACGAAATGAAGAGAAAAGAAGGTATTTATAATTACAACCTCGAGCACTTGTTGAAGAAAAGGAGTTAATGCATGAAAGAAAACCGAAAATGAGGGAGGTATTCGTGTATCATTTAATGTGTCGGGTGCTGTAGTTTTGACGTCACCCCCCCTCTCTAGCCTACTTCATTTAACGTCCGTTGGTTAAGTGTTTCTGGTTTATTTTGTACAGCAAGTGTTGGTTTGGGAGAAACAATATTAGAAGATGGTCGATGATATGATGAATGTAACTGTCTTCATAGGTGACCAGATGTGTAGCAGGGGTGGGTGGCTCTTTTAGAAATTCAATTTAGTTCATGAAATTGAAGGTGCGATAGATTATCAAAACTCACGCCGCAAATGCAGCCCTAGTGAGATGGAGGGTTCTTGTGGGAAGGAACAAAAATTGTTTAGATTGATTTTTATAGCAAGGATGTAGATGTATGACATACATTCTTAATTAATGATCATTATTTTAGTCACTTTAGAATATTCACGTCTATATGCAAAGTAATATTAAACGGTGTACTATTTGACTTTGTTGTATTTGAATCTGTATTTTTCTTTTCTTGGTTGGAGGAGAATCATCGGCCAAAACATTCGGTCATGAAGGTTGTTCATCAGTTAATCTACCTCCCACATTAAAGAACATTATTCTTGCCTCCCAATCTGCAATTTGAAAAAAAAACAACCCGTCTTTTTTAATTAGTTTGCATGATTTTTTCTCCTTTTCTTTACTTTTGTAATAATTCTTTTTTGTTGGTATACATTATTTTAAAAGCGTCCTTTAAAATCAAATATATATAATAGCTAGTGGCGCTCCTCGCTATTTTCTTTCAACTTTTCTTCCAAGTTGATGAATTTTTCCATGCACGTAATTTGGAAGGGTTGTCCCATCATCAGCGGTAGTCTGGGTAGAGGAAGGGGTTACTCTCTGTATATACTTACTTTCATTATCCATTGGAAGGAATGTACCGGTATCCTTTCTCGAGCTTTTTTTTGGTGATTTTGACCTGGAACGCCTCCTTTAAATTGGATTATCTGATTTGCTCCTACTTTTTCAATTGAGTAGGAGAGTTTGATCTACTTCTGTACATGCATATTGTGGATCTCTTTGTCTTTTAGAAGGCCTTTCTATTCTCTTTTCTTTTGTTAAGGGACTTTGGGATCTTGACAAAACTTTTCCTTAACCCGTCTTAGGAATTTCATCTGCTCCTGTATTTTTCTTTGTAGTCATTCCTGATTCTTTCAGCTTGCTTAGTTCTTGGTCTGTTTTCAGAAGTTTTCTTTTTTGATTCTAGACTCATGGATCTTGAAATGGATTTTGATCAGCCCCTGAATTGTTCTTTAAGGTAATTCCTGATTCTTTCAGCTTGCTTGATCTGCTTCTAAAGGATGTTGATGAATCCGATGAAAAGATTCTTGAGCGAAAACCGATACAAAGAATTATGCATCATAGTGTAGTCTACTTGGTTCCAAGTTATATATAAATCAGACCAGACGATAAAATAACTATTTGAAAAAAAACACAGGCGATTTGGTTTAAAAAAAATAAGGATTGGTCAAATCTAAAAAAAAAAATCAAATATTCCAGACTACTCACCACATAGCTTCCTTCTTTCGCTCTCCACAACGAGTGATATTTCAGAGAAACATTTATTAAAATTGTTAGAAAGTCGACACAAAAAGAGTAATGGTGTTGAACGCGTGTAATTCTGTGTGCCCTGAGTGCCGAGCAAAGGCCCAAATTTGCAGCCCTTCACCGGCAATGGTGACGTCTCCATATCAGTGAAATATTCTGGAGAGGGACGTTAAACAGTATACAATCAACAATCATAAATCAATATACTGATATTTGTTATATCAGACATGAGATGTCTGTTATGAACTGTTAATCATGTCACCACTGCTATCTTTTATACATGCATAGGACATGAGATGTCTGTACTATACAGGGGTATAGTTATTCAAACCTGATATGTGTGATATAGGACACGAGATGTATATTCTGAATAAGAGCATAGTTATTCTGAAATCTGCTATATAGGACATGATATGTCTGTTCTGGCCCCGGGATCATGAAGCATCTTAAGCTGAAATCCAAAAATGCCTAAGATGCTGAAATTTTTAAGAAGTCAAGCAGCCCAAAATGAAAATGCTTTCCGATTTTGTATCATCAGCTTGCTGCTGCATGCAAATTATGAGTTTCCTTTAACAAGTTTTAAAGATTTTTTATAGATAATTGAAATTTTGACTTAAGTCTAAGTCTGTTTCATGATCCTGGGACCTGATATTTAACTTGTAAATCGATCATATTGATATTAATAACTTTTGCAGCTGTTGCAGAAGAACACATAACCCTATTACCTGGGTTATTTATTATTATAAATATTTCATTACAACAGCTGTTATATTTATCCTGTACTAAAAAAATCAAAGAAAATTTTTTTTTTATATTTAATTGAATACCTATTCTTAATGATTGTTTTACTGATTTTTTATTCACGGGTTATCCAAGAACAATGCAGGAAAAGGAGGTTAAGAAGACAATGGGATTTGCTTAGTCAGAGAGTAATCGTGTTTCTTGTTTTCATCTAATTAATAGAAAATATTTTTAAAATTCCCTTATTACCCGAAGATAAAAGTAATCAAAGGGAACATGTCAAGAAAATTTTGGAGGACAAACAGACATATAGACAGAGGCATAGTCACAAACAGACAGAGCGGGGACAAAAACTATACTAGTAAATTCCAAAAATTCTTTGATAAGGAAAAAAAATAGATTGCCTCCACTACACACAGACACACAAATAGGCTCACATACAAACACACTTATACCCAAATACATCCTCATACTTTTTTTTGAACACAGTTAGCTCCAAAATTTTTCCAAAAACAATATTTTGATCTTAAAATACTGTGGTCCTACAATGGGTGGCACTGTAGCTCTCCAGTCTTCAAAATATTTTCATTAAAAAATGGTGAGGCACAGACATAATCTTGCCCCTAACACACCTCAAGTCAATGGAAGATTGTTTTATCCGTGTTATACCTGTATACAAATATAATCGTCAACAATTTTTTTTTCCAAATCAAAGAAATTCAGATTGATTGTCAGTAAACATACCGGTTATTTATCATTTATAGTATATTGACAAACATTGTAATAAAGGGCTTTGTTTTTACTAAAACTTTGACAATATAGATTCTACCTACTTGACCAATACATAGGACCTACAGTGGTTGTAACTGGAGAAGTTTAGTCATCCTAGGCACCCGATCCCATCTTTGTATTCCTTGGGGGTCCGCACGATCAATTTGTATATTACATGTATACATACATTGATACAGCTGCGCTGAGCATTCATATTTTTTTTTCAGGATCCAGCATTTTATCTCAGTATTATCGCTATTACGCTACTGGTGCTTGGAACCATTGTTTCTATGATATATGTTATTATGTATGGCGTGGATCTCTTTACTAGTCTACAAAACAGCAACTAATTAAACAAGGTCTTCTTCATTTCATTATACATTTAAACTCAGAATATCTTTATTTTATCATTTAGATTTTAATATAATTTATTTATGTATGCAACTTTCAAATAAAAGTTATGCTTTATAAATTCTTATAAATATATAACTCCATGGAAGAGAGGACTTTTATACGAGTATAAGTAATTTCGTTTTTACATCGAATACCTTACTTACTTCCGAGCGAATGGAAAATTGTACAAATATATTAATTAACTAATCATTCTTCATGTTTTCATAATTTGCAATAAATGAATTTAAAATGCTAAGTAAAGTACACAATCTTGGATCCGCCTGTGTTTTATCGATTCAGACTGTGACGACACGCGGCATAAAGAGGGTCACTTTTTCCCACGTGAGAAGTTTGTTTACAGTTCATAGATTTATCTTACCCATCTCACCTTAAAAAAGAAATAGACCGTTAAAAGGATAGACTGAGGTGGAAGAGAAAATAATGGCAGACGAAGGAGGAAAGACGGGGAAAACTGTCCTAATCGCCATTGATGGAAGCGAACACGCCAAAAAGGCATTCGAGTGTAAGTTATTTTCTTTTCTAAATTTCTCATATACATTGTAAATGTGCGGTAGTGTGCATTGAATTTGAAGGGTCACTGATGCATTATCTATTATACACATGATACTGGTCAAAAGAGACCCGATGCGATAAAATTGAAGGAATATTTACTTTGTGAAATTGTAGTACAATTAAATGAAAATGATTTTTTTGCATATTAGTTTAAGTACACGTCTACAGACGGAGTGTGTAGCGTATATATATCCTGTCATCGGAAATCGACACCTCGTGTAAATAACATATCTGTCTAAAATTTACAATGCACAACTATTCCGTCTAAATAAACAAAACATTTCTATGATGATACGTATATAAATTTTATCCGCCTTTCTTGTGACACGTGTATAAACTGATAGCATAGGTTTAGGTCAAAACAGACCTCAAACATCCACCTGACATTCTAAAGCACACGTTTAAATTATTTACTTTTTTGTGTACATATTTTATAGCAGACGATGGGGTCTGATGCTTACTACGCAGTTTTTATGTGTACCTAACATAAGCTTGAGGGTCGGTAATCATGTTTGAATGTTATGCTGTAATCAAGGAACAATACGTGTAATTCCCACATAATGTACAGTACAGATCAATACCTCGTTACTTTTTAATAATTGTAATGTTTTAAATATTTAGCTGAAGAAACAAAAATCGATCAAAACCGTTAAGACCCATAGGAGTGAGATCGATATTAACCTTTCTGGAAAACTCTACAAAGTCGACCATACTGGAAATTAGTTTCAGATGATCTACACCATCAGTAGCTAGTCTATGGGGAATTAGCTAGCCATAGTATGGGATCTGTAGCTGGGAACTTTGATATTCCTTGTTATTGATCCACATATACGGAAACTGTACCAACACTTTAGGCTTTGTTATTTTATACTCAATTTAGATATTTCATCTAAGTAGGTCAATAGTGATGTGTCAATTATCTAGGGGATGTACATGTAAATTAAATCATTAATCATTCCAAAATATTTCATTACATGTGGGTTATGATTTATTTGATTTGTTCCTCGTGCTTGGAACGTGAATCGAAATAGTTAGAAACAAGTATCTTCCAATATACACTTTACATGCATACTATGTGCCTTTTGCAGTTAATTCACTTAATTCGATTTGCTTAAAGTGTTCTACACTTCACATTTTTCAGCTTAATATGAAAGGAATTAGGCCTAATTTAAAAGTTTAATCAAATCTCTTAGATTAATTGCAAAACTAGATGCGTTTCTGAAACAATGATACCCCAATATGGCAGCTTATGGCGAGGGTTGAAGTTTCTTAATGCAAGTCGGACTGCAAAGTCAGGGTCAAAAGGTCAAAATTGTTGGTATCTAAAGTAAAGTTTTGTCATAAGTAATAAACTTGTGAAATATGGAAACCAAAGTATAAACTGTTCAACAGTTATGGCCAAGGTTATTTTTTCTTTAAGTGGGTCAAACTCTAAGGTCAAGATCGAAAGGTTAAATTTGGTGATACCCGAGGTGAGGTCTTGCCAAAAAGAATATACATGTACAAGCGGTGAAATGTGAAAGCCCTAGCTTGGAGTAGCCAGAGGTTATAACCAAGATTGAACATGTCGAGGTTTGATAATTTTTGTTAAATTGGTCAAACTCGAGATCAGGAGGTCAGATTTGATGGTACCAAAATAAAGTCTAGTCACAGGAAATGCAGCATACCTGTGAAATATGAGAGCCATAACCCAACTTCTAAAAAGGGAGTAATAATTTTGATAATTTATAAGAGTTTCAAACATTTTTGTTCATTTTTTTTAAACAGGGTACCAGAAGAATGTGTTCACTCCTACTGACAAAGTGGTCCTTGTTCACGCCGTTGAGATGCATGAAATCCTGAACTCCCAGCAGTGGTACGCCAGTAAGTCTAAAATAAAATGTTTTTTATCAGTAAATATTACTTGTAGGATTTTTAAAATTGATGCTTATCTTAATTTTAATATCATGCATGAACGTACCTGGCCGGCTAGAAAATTTACTCGCAGTCGAGACACCAGTACAAACTGACGGTACATCCCCCTCCTCCCCGAGTAAAGGTAAGGTGACGACCGAATCTGACCCCTTATTTGATGTAAAAATTAGAACACTGGTAACTATGTGATACTTTGTTGTCAAGAACTGAAATAAATGCTTGCTATAAAAACCAGCATTTATTTGGATTCAAAACTTTATAGAGGTCACACGAGGGTGCAGAAGTAGGACATTTTCCCGTATTTCCTCAATTCTGGTTGACTTTCATCGTATTTAAGATATTTTTCTCTTTAGAAAACATAGAGCACAGCTTGCCTATCTAAGAATATTATACAAAAACTGTATCTGATCACAGTGTATAAAATATATGAATTTGGAAGATAGGCAAGCTTGTACTCTATGTTTTCCAAAACAAAATGTGTTCTTAAATCGATGTGAATTTGCATAAAAATGAGAAATACTTCAGTTGGTCATCCAAGGGTGTTTATAAAACATCACTTCCGGGTTAAAAATATATTGTAAGAAAGGATCACACTAATACGATTGCGACATGGACCTTGCTTTACTCTTTCATCTATTTTACTCAATTTTGCTATGTTTGTTTGGCAGATTTATAGTGTTAAAATTCAATCACTGCTGATATCGCCCGTAAGCTAAGTAGAATAAGCCTCCTAGCCGGTGAGGTCAACTGAGTGCACTTTTTATGCAAATGAGGTCAAAAATACTGGATTCTGATTGGCTAAGCCGCTGACTGGGTCAAGGCAATGCACTTTGGAGCTGGGGGGGGGGGGGGGGGTTAGGGGGTTCAACGGAGTGCAGCCCCTGTGGGGGGGATTAGGTGGGTCAACGAAGTGCAGATTAGGCGGGTCTGTTGGGGATAGGGAGTTCAACTCAGTACAGTCCTTGGTGGGATAAGTGGGTCATTTCATTATATATAGCCCCCTAAATACAGGGGGTGTGTTAACATTAAACTATATACGCTGCTACTACGACCTGTTCCATCATCTTTTTATACCTGTTGCATCATCTTTTTTATACCTGTTGCTTCATCTTTTTTATAATTGTAGCATCATCTTTATATACCTGTTGCATCACCTGTAAAGGGGATCGTGTGCAAAAAACTTAGTGCAGATTAGGGGGTCTGTGGGGGATAAGTGGGTCAACTCAGTACAGGGCCCCTAGGGGGGCAAGGGGGTTCAACTCATTACATAGCCCCATGTCAAATACTGTGTTTACACTGTATATATATTTTTTTTACTATACGCTGTTACTATATTGTATCATCTTTTCATACCTGTTGCATCATCTTTTCATACCTTTTGCATCATCTTTTTAATTCCTGTTGCATTATCTTTTATACCTGTTGCATCGCCTGTAAGGGGGCAGTGTGCAAACAATATACGATACACCTACCTGACTACACAGGTAAGTAATACTTAGCAGCGATATCAAGTTATACCTTTACCTACGTTTTATACGGGGGTATAAATGAGAACAAAAGTCTGATCCTTTCTTCACAATCGACTATCATGTCAACCCTGATACACACTCACTCTCTGATTTTAGATGGGTATGATTGTTAAGTACGATGGGCACAAAACCACGAAGAATCTCTACCCCCGGAGGCAGACCAAGTATTTCAGGAAGCCAGTACTATCATGTAAACCCCTCAGGATTTGTGGTTACAATGCCTAACCTTATCACATCATGCGACAACCATGGGGAGACTAGCTACCATACATTTTCTATGTCGGACATATGAAAATAATTCTGCCTCAGAAATGGTGCCGGACTGAACCTGACCCCTTATTTCGGAAAGCCTTACAGTTTCCTGACCCATCCCCAAGCGGGCAAAGTGATTTTACTATGGCAGGACACAGATGCAATGGAGAAACTATGTATTCAATAGGGAATGAAATACCTGGAAATTTCACACACAGGCTAAAAAATCCTTGACTTTTAATACCAGCCTCAATCAAATCTTGAATTATCCCCGAAGACCGGAGAAGTCCCTGGAAGTAATTAGTAGAGGATCGAATACGCTTTCGGAGGAGAATTCGACAGTTAGAAGCATAGTTAGTTTTTAAGAAATAAAAATAAATAAAAAATCATGTAATACTACATCAGTGTTATGTTATTGCATGACGCTATATATACATTCGGGTTCGGCCTTTCCCCCTTCAATTTTGCTTTCTCACTGTGGTGGGCGTGTTTACCAAATGCCATTTTTTTTTTCTTTAAGCCAATCGCATTGTTTACCAAATGCCATTTTTTTTTAAGCCAATCAATCTTATTACGTGATTGGTTTTTCCTATGTCGACGCGATTGTTTCGCATGTTTATAAATACAGGCCCTTCGTGTATTCAGTATCATTCCTTTGTGACTGATTCCTTATCTAGACAGAAGAAAAAAAGAAAAAGAAAAAGGCAAAGTTTTTCCAGGAATTGAGGAATGCTCCAAGCATCCTCGTGGAGAATCACATACATGTATTGATCAGGGCCCAA